>NW_006760406.1:30373-49832 GCF_000271605.1 Fomitiporia mediterranea MF3/22
CAGCATTCCTTAGAGTAAATGTCCTGTTTTCTACAATTGAAACATTTCACTTTTGTCAGATTGAACAGATTTGGCAGATTGAATTTCCTCTACTTATTAGTTTTATACATTGTATTAATGTGTGCATTATTCTTTGTCTGATCATTAGAATCTTGTGCTTGTTTAGCACAGTAATTGTTGTAGGTGTTCCACAATGTAAGGATTAGTTGCTTTGGTTCAACTTTCTTATGTTCATTGACTGGTTTGCCTTTGTTTTGGGCATCAGTAGATTGTATTATTGTATTTACTATGTGTGTATATTGCTCAGGAGTGGCAAGCAATATTGCTGCTTTGTATGTAGAGTTGTGTGGTGGATCACTGTTAGCAGACAGAGTTGTGTATGCTTCCTCAAGTCTGTCTAATGTATGTCTGAAATGTTTTACATGGTCTCTACAAATAAACAGTGCTGATTCGTCAATAGCCTTTTTACATACTGTCTGGGGGTTAAAGTGTTCTTCAAGCACTTTCATTAACTGAGGGATAGACATATTGAAGTGTATATAGTTTGCTAATATTGTGTTGACAATGTTATTAACTATGCATGCATGAATGGCCTTAGCCATCTCCCTCTCAGCTTTGTTCTGCAGTTTATCCTTTAGTAAGTGTTTGAAGCACATAGCTGCAACACTAGAAACAATACAGTAGTGCCACATCTTATAGTTTGCTTCAGTCTTAAGCATTGTAATGTTTTGACCAAAGTATTTAGGTACATTAGCTGGTTTACAGCACATATCTGTACATGAGGGAACCATGATGTGAATGTGTGTGAATGTATGCAAGTAAAGAGTTTAGAGTATACAGTGGATGCATGTATGTAGGGAGCACAAGGCTCATAACCTGTTAAGAGGGAGAACTTAAAGGGGGGCATGTATAGACAAGGGGTGAGGTGACAATTGACTACTCAGTGTCTCTCATCCTTATATTGTATGTATTCTAACTGAGACATTATGAAGTCATTGTCTTGTAGTTCATCTGTTGATGAACTAATTATCTCATAATATGAAATCATCTCACTATACTCTTAAATACATACTATGTACTAACAGACACAACTACTACACCTCTGACTTGTCAAAGGTGTCAGGCTACTGTCTGGCACTGACTCTAGCACTAGAGAACTGTTTTAGAACTGTAACTTGACCTGCCCATTTTCAACCTCCTCTACTACCCAGTCTGTCTCATGAAAGTCTGATTCATACAATACAGAATACCTCCTACTCAAATATATGTAATCTACATTTAGATCAAGTGACCAGTAGTAGTCAGTTGAATCATCAATAAGTAAAGAAGGGACTATGTACTGCTTGAGTCACCCTCCTCATCATTCTGACAGTCTAGTTACACTCCTTACTACTCACAAAGGAGTATGTCCAACCTCTCATTATTTAGTGTTTAATCCTACTCATGTACTCAGTACACAGACAACTCACACTCTAGCTCAGAACCTGGCAGAATGTCTGGTTCACTCATAGGAGCACCTGTCTTAGTATCCTGGACAGTGTGCCTAACTACATTAGACAGTCTTAGAACTACAACCTTTACTACCTACTTTGTTAGAGGAGCAACACTCAGTTTGTCAACAGTCATAGCATCTTCATACTCTTAAAGTGGTTCACTAATTAGAGCATCCTTACAGCTACTGTACTCTGTATTGATTCACAACACCTATGTTTTGAGTTAAAGTATGAGCTGCTACAGTGTAGCAAGTATAAAGCTAGCCTGTACACTTGATACAGTAAGTGCATCCTAATCTGACTGTACTGTCTTGTCAGAAGACTTAGAGACAATACAACATTTAAGAACTTACCTACAACCATACTAGTTCTGCCCTCCACTCTGTTACTACTAATAGCTGATCCACTGTCCTTGTACACTGTAGCAACTCCTACATCCTTTGAGCAAGGGCCTACACTTAGTTGTAGACCTGATTCACTTCTTACAATGATGACATGGTTGAAGAAGAAGGACAAACTCAAAAAGAAGCAGAAGATTGAAACATGAAGTGTACTAGTTTGTAAATTTACACCCTTAGGTGTGACTAGGGACAGTTACATTCTAAAACACTTAGGAGATGTCATACTCACACAACATGTACATTCTAATACATTCTGATCAGAAGGGCTCAGTTGTATCAAAGTTGTATTATTCTCACATTAGCAATCCTTCAATTATGTTATTATTGCCTACACAATAGTCTTAGTTACTCAATTCAGACTAGTTAGGTTCTGGACTCTAGTTCTGATTCACAAAGGCAAGACTCTGAGCCTTCAGACAGCTGGTTGATTAATACAAAGGGGACTCAGATCCAGAGTCCTGGATAGGTTGATACAAAGGAGACAGTAGTAGAGTTGTTTACAAAGGACTAGTAGCTACAAAGGACTAATAATTTCTATAAATACCCTCATGTATTTTGTACTTTCTAGCAATCAAGTTACTCTCTACTGTGACTCTTAGTGTGTAGTTTGACAGTCTCCTCAGTAAACATTCCCTCTTACCTTGTCTTGTCTTGTATCACCTTATTCTAAAGTGTGACTTTGTTGTTCCATACTACTCTTGTCTTGTTAATTGTCACCTTTGGAACTCATACATTCTGCTCAGAACTACTTATTCCTTCTCACTCTTGACCCCTCTCAGTATCTGTACCTTGCAGACTCAACTGACCTCTTCTACCTCAACCAGTACTAGAGATTGACAATGTATATACATGTGTAGTAGGATACAGGGTAGTCTAGTAAACAAAAAGGAAAACACTCACAAGCACTTACAACACATGTTGTACAAATGTGTAAGTAGCACAATTGTTACACTCACCCTCTAGCATTTAGTCCTAAATGCTAAGAGAGTTAGTACTAGAATAAACAAAATAACAATACAAAAACAAATGAAAACATTAGTAACTTACTACAAAGTTCAGTACTACTGTACTAGGACATTCTCTACAGTCATGAATGTGTCTTTAATCAGTCCTATAGTGGACTGGACATGTTCCTGTCTAGCTTAAACATGTTCTACAGTAGAACTGGTGGAACTTATAGCAGATTAGTTAGAATAACTGTTGGATTAAGTAGAAAGTAACAGATTTGACAGTAGAGTAATGCCTTGAGTGTTGAATAAGCTCAGAGCACTTATATTGAGTACTAAAGTAAGATTGGTAGATGTTGAGAGTAATTGCAACTCAATCTGAGAATGTTTACAATTGTGTGAGTAGAATATAATAGTTCTATTATTGATTTGCTCAGCTCTACACTTTGCACCTAAGTAAAACAGTAAGGTATATGTGCTTGTAACAATATAATACAGAATATATACACATTTACCTTAGTTCAAAGCCATGTTCTTATAGTATACAAAGTCCTAGAACACTTGTATCATCTTAGTATGTTGAATACAGTCTTAGAATAGTAGTAGCAGGCTCAGTCTTGTATGAGAAGGAATATAGAAGTTATACAAGTGTAATACAATAAGATAACACTCTAGGAGTTGTATAGTAGGGTTGAGGGAATTGTTGTAGATAGCCCTGGAGAAAGCTACAATCTTCTTAAGCTCCTCTCAATCAAAAACATAGTTAGTACTTGTACTGTAGTTGTGAGTAACCTAATCCTACATGATTGGTTGTACTTAAGGACCAACTAAGAGTTGTAAAGGAGGATGAGACATATTTGTGCCTTGTAGAAAAGTGGATACAAATGTATGAGTAATGGATTCTTGAGTAGTAAACATGATATATACAGTAAAGTGACTATATGTACAGTTTTTAAAGCCTTTATATATATCTACCTGTATGTTTATACTGTAGCATTGTGTTTAAAAGGTTACCTCATGTTTTACTAGACTAATACTAACCTGAGAGTCATTAGTATTGAGTTTTCCCTTTCCTAGAGTTAGTACATTGATAGAATTGATTCTAAGTATGTTTAAGTATTCCTTTAATGTCTTAAGGTGTGCAATTTTATTATAGAGTAACTATGTATGATCTCTAGACTTTTATAGTACTTTGAACAAAGTAGTAGTCCCTTGTCCTACATGAGTTTCAATTGAATCTACTGTCCATTCCTTGTTCTCATTGTTTAATCCAGTAACTTGTTCTACTTCCCTTCTAGGGAATAATCTATCATTGTTTAGAACATGTATTCTAAGTAGTAATGAATGAAATACTGGGTGTATGTTATGATTCCTCATTTCTCTAGGTAGATCTAGTTTAAATGCCTTGTTTCCTGCATTCCAGATTATTCTGTAAGGTTCTATGTACTTTAGTATTAGCTTCCTTGCTTACTGTCTTAGTAGATTCATGTTCTTTGTAGAAACATACACTAGATTGTTTAATTCAAAGGAAGAGGGTTGTCTGTATCTATTAGCATGTCTAGTTTGCTTTACCCTTGCTTAAAGGATTGTATTGTGTGCCTATAGTATTGCATCCTTTACTTTCTGAGCATAAGTCCTTACTCTAGGATATTCATCCTTCCTAGGGTTGTTTCATATTAAGTTCCTTAGTATTTAGCTGTAATTTAGAAAGAATAGTGTATATCCTATAGTTTCTGACCTTACTGTATTGATAGCATACTTAATCATAAGTAGTTTATGTATCCAATCTTTTTGTTTAGGAGAAATACACTGTCTAAGCATCTGAGTAATTGTTCTGTTCATTCTCTCAGTTAATCCATTAGTCTGTAAATGATATACACTTAATAGCTTTAATTTAACACTTATAAGTTTATGTAATCTTCTCCAAAACGTACTAGTGAATAGGGAATCATAATTGCTAACAATGTAATTAGACAGTCTATACAGTTTATAAATGTTTTCAAATACTATCTCTGTAATTTCTCTTGCTCTGTATGTTTGCCTAGTAGGAATAATGTGTACCATACTAGTTAATAAACAAATAACTGTACAAATCATATTAAAAGGTCCTAAACAGTTCTTCAATTCAGGAAAAGGTCTAACAAAGTCTATTCCTATGCCTTCCTAAGGTCTATTAGGCACTGAGAGCAGATGTAGTAAACCAAACAGTTTCTGATTGTTAGGTTTGCTAATCTTACATGTATAACACAAATCACAGTAGGAATTAATGTTTATGATTATATCCTTCCACCAAACTTGTTCTCTAAGGTACAAAAGTGTCTTTCAAGGTCCTAAGTGTGCCAAAATAGAATGTGCATACTCTATTACAATTTCCCTAGCATTTCTGTTGTGTATTAGAATTCTAAGTATGTAAAGTATGTACCTCTCACCCTCCTGACAAAATATGAGTCCATTTTTGACATGAAAATTCTGGAAGTGCTTCAGATCTTGTAATATCTGATTGAAGAAGTTATCCTTATAATATCTGCCTTTGAGACATTCTGGGAATTGTAAATCCAGTGAAGATTGAGCTATAATATTAGGTAACTACAGTTCAATCAAGTTCCAGAGTTGATTAGTAGCATTCTTTAGTACTGGGACGTTCTGATCATTAATTTCTAATCTAATATCATTGTCTGAATGTCTGTATCCTTGTGTATTACTTCTAGTGTCTGGTACGTTTGTAGGTGAATTTATTTCATGTAAATCCAATTGTTCAGTGTTCTGAGACAGTGTTTCTAATACCTTACTGTGTGTATCTGTTTCCTGATCTTACTCTGTGTTCTCTAGTATTGTAAACCAGCTTCTAGTCCTTGTAGCAGGCCTGCCCTCTGTTTGGAGGTCTGTCTATGAGTTTCTAGCATGTCTGGTAATTAATCTAGCCTTTCTACTGTATAGTCAACTTGTAATCATTCCTTGAGGTAAAGTTTTCCTTACTACTACTAGTCTAGCCTTAATATATATAGTATCCTGTATCTCTAACAGTTGTGAAATGTTATTCCTGACTTGATTAATCCTTGATAGATCATTGTCATCAAGTTGTAATGTATATTCTTACTAAGATCAAGTTGTTTCTAGTAAATCTCCTGAGTATATGTGTAATAATGTGTCTGTAAGAATGTTTATAGTGCCTAGAATGTATTTTACTGTGAAATCAAAGTCTGATATCTTCTCTAGCCATCTGGCTTGTCTTCCACTTAATACTGGTTGCCTTAGAATGTGTTCTAACACTCTGTGATTGGTATACCAAAAGAAATGCATTCCTTGTAGTAGATTCTTGTGTCTTAACATAGTTTCTACTCCTGCTAGTAATTCTACATTGTGTACTGGGTAATTCTGTTACACAGGGTTTAATTTCACTGAGAAAAACACTGCTATCTTAGAATCTTTCTAATCATGACCTTGGCTGACTATTCCTCCAATTCCTGAAGCTGAAGCATCTGTAACAATGTTGATAAGTAGTACATTCTTACTATAGTCCAATACTATCCTGTGATTATGCCTGAAATCCAATACTAGCTTTACTATTTGATCAAACACTTACTGTTCAGTGAATGTCCATCTGAAAAATACAGTTTCTCCTGCAATCTTTGATAAAATACTTGTAGAAATGTGTAACTGAGGTATATTAGGTGCTAAATACTCTACTGATCCTAAGAAACCTTGTAACAAATCTTTATTAGTAGGTACTTTCTATTGTTGAATAGAATCGACTTTATGAGAGTCCATTCTAATGCCTTGATCATCAATAATGTGGCCTAGTATCTTCAATTCTTTCTAGAACAATTGTATCTTATGTTTACTAAGGTAGAATTTCTCTTTGCACAATATATTAATGACAGTTCTAAGATGTTGCATATGATCCTCAATCGTGTCTGAATAAATTACTAAGTCATCTAGGTAGATATCCATCCAGTCACCCAAGTAAGGCTGGAAAATGTGGTTCATTAACACTTGATAGGTGGCTCTACTATTACAATCACCTAATTACATTACTTTACTAACTATTGTTCCATCCAGAGTGTTGAATATTGATCTGTTTACATGCTTAGGGATTATTCTAATCTGTTCATACACGTCTTTGCCATTAATGAGCAATTTATACTTCTTAGAAGCTACTCTCCTTAATACTGATTTAATATCTAGTAAAGGAGATGATAGTTTCTTAGTATTCTTGTTACACTCTCTAAGATTAATGACAGTTCTCAATTGTATAGGGTCTTCCTTGGTCTTTCTAGGCTTTTGAAGTAGTAGTATAGGCATTGCATTTGATTCTGTAACTACTTTCCATCTTCCTGATTGAATATAGTCCTTTCTCTTGTTTTGCTATTACTCTCTCAAAGGATCCAGACAAGTTGCTCTACAGAACTTGTATTTCTTATCCTCATCTATGAGTGGTATACTATGATTAATAGCTCTGAGAGGTGGTAGAGGCATTTCCAAAGTGTCTTTGAACAAATCCACAGTATATTGCTTGATTTCTTGTCTGCATTTATTAATTTCTCAATCATAAGTATTAATAACCTTTGATAAAACAATTGTGACTTGTTCTCCTGTTATTGGTAGAGGTATTGTGCTTTCAATCCATAGTCTGGACTCATTGAAACTGATAGAAATCTTGTGCTGGAAGAGGAACAGTGTTCCTAGTATAATATTATAGTTATCCAAATTCATAATATCAAAGTACTGTATTGTGTTTATCTCTCTGTATTGTATTCTAGCATTAGTACAATAGTTTACTTTCGATGTAGAGCCTTGTACTGCTAATTGTATAGGTAGAGGTTTGGCTAATGCAAGTTTCCTGATGCCTATTTGATCTGCAAACTTGGTGGACATGAAATCTGCTAATGATCCTGAATCAATTAATACTCTTACTAATTCTCTATTGATTTTGATTGTAATTATGATAGGACATGGTATTGATCTCTTAAAGTCCTTAGTATAAGCTGTAGTACACTCAATTGTATTAAAATCATTGAAGTTAGTAGTTATAGTGTGGATTTGCACAGGTAAATCATGTATATATGCTCTATTTCCAGATATGAGACACAAGTCAATGTTTTCCATGCTTGCAACTAAATACATTGGCTCAAACAATTCAGGATTAAAGATATCCTCTATCTCTAATAGTTCCTGATGATTGTAAACATATTTGGCTGAATATTGAGCTTGTCTGAGTAGAGAATACTATTCTCTAACATCAAATCTGTTCAGAAAAGCAATTTTAATAGGTAATGTGTACTCATTTCCATTCTCCCAATTGTCAATGATTGTAAACTGTGTATCTGTACTTCTGAAAACATAGAATCAATTGTGTAGATACTTATTCCAGAGTCTCCTGTTGTATTTCTAGTCAAAACAGTATGGAATTCCTTCTATAAGACATTTAGTAATTCCAAAACATACTGTATCATTGTATTCACTGTAGAAATAGCTATTTCTGTAGATTGATCTCATTCTCCTCTGATTTCTCTTTCTAAGTTCAGCATTTACAAGGGGAATCTTTAATTCTAAAGTGTTAGAAGAGGTTTGTAGCTTCAAATCCAATTGTTCTAGACTAAATACTTGCAAAATAGTATTGTAACCAGCTAATGAGTTGTATTTCTCATTCTTCTGAGTTGTAGACTCATAACTATTGTCTGGATAATGTATCTGAATAGTCATAGATTGTATTTGCAATGTAGAAGATGATGGATCCATTGTATTGTCTACTATAAGATCCAAATCCAAGTAATTATTGTCTTCCAAAGTATTGGTTAACTTATCTAGAGTAGAATAATTAATATTAACACTCTTAGTGTAAGGAAACTCACTGTTCCTCACAAGAGAATTCTAATCGCCCTTAGTTCACTCAACTACTGACTGGGATAACCTAGTACTCAAGCAAGGGGTCAGGGGAAAAGAATCCCCTTTACCCAGCAGTCAATACTGTCTTTTATAGGGGTATACATGTGTAGATACATGAGGAGAAAGTGTAACTAACTACAATGAGAATATATATGCTTGTGAGTCCTACTGCACAATGATATGACACAATCAGCAATGTAGTAGTAATAAAATACGAACCAGTAAATCAAATCCTTACACTCACCCTCTAGCATTTAGTCCTAAATACTAAAAATTAGTAGAAAAGGCAGAGAACTTACTTAAAGTAACAGTTAGTAACAAGTAAATAATGAAATACCTTGCCCATGTGTATGGGAAACATTGTTGTAAGGTAGTACTGCCTCTCTAAAGTGATCCAAAGTTGATCCAGTGAGTATTGAGACAGTGGTAGTGTTCCAGACAGTAGGTAGCATGGTTCCAAACTATGTGAAGCTAGATAAAATGTTAATAGAATTAAACATAGTCAATATTACTGTATAGTTGATTAGTAGAAAAGTTTCCTCTTGATTGTTACTATCAATACAACACTTTTCTAAGGGAATCAGTAGAGTTCCTGAGGAGATATAGTGTTTTGGCTCTTGAGTATTCTGAGACATACAGTGTAGATCAATATGTATGAAAATGGAAATTCTGGCAGCATGGTAATTGCAAATATTCTCTTCTCCTGTGTCTTTAGGAAGTGTGGAGGTAAATCCCTGATTGACAAAGCTATAGCCTTCTTCCTCAATAGAATGGATTAGTATTGTGGCTTCTAGCTGACCTTGTACAAATTCTTGTTCCTGTAGGATAGTAATGTAATAACATGTAGTAGAGATGTATTCCAAAATTCCTCTACTATGTCCTTGATTTTTCCAATAGACTAGTTCCTGCAAATGTAATGCCTTACACTTGTATTAGTAGAATATGTTCAAATTTGTACTCTTTTGTGTGCAATAACAAACTGTGATGCAAAACTGGATATCCTGTTGAGCCTGATGTCTAAATACTAATTACAGAGTGTAATGTAGAGTGTAATATTTGTCCTTGAATGAAAATATTGTCTCAAACTCAATGAAATCATTATGTATGAGCCTAATATTACTAGATATGTGTGTATATGCATGGTATCTCTGTGTGTAATGAATATCCTGCTATAGTTCTGTACTGGTTCCTTGTGTCTCAACTTGTTTGTGTCTTTGTAAGTTGATTGATTTGATTCCTGAATTGTCTGAGTATACTTTCAATGTCTCATAGTGTGATGTTCTATCATACTGTGTCTAAGTAGTGTTCTCTACTTTCCTGAGTACTGTAACTGTCTGTATACTGTGTTGTTCCATGTATGTCTCAATGAAATGTTCTGTCTGTATGTACAGTAGCACTGCCTGAAGTCCTGAATGTATGCTACCAATTCTCTGTTTATTTGGCAAATCCATGTGTGGATCAATACATTCTAGTATTGACTTCCTGTCTTTCTGTGTCCTTGTCCTTGTTCTAATGTATTCTTTCCTTGTGTACCTATCATGTGTCCTGTTTCCTGTAGTACTAATACTGTCTGGTACTATAAAGTCCTTTGCAAAATCATTTTGTAGCAATCCAAGTAAGAAAAGTGTACACTCAAACATGTAGGTTGTATGCTCAAATGGTGTGTATGTAATGTAATGTGTGTGCCTCTCACCCTCTCATCAAAATATAACTTCATTTTCAGTGTAAGACGTCTGGTACTGTCCTAGAACATATCTGTAGTGTCTGGAGAGGTCTTCTACATGATTTCATACTTCAAACTGATTGTAACTACTTATTCCTAGAGTAGATTGAACTGTATCATTGTTCAATAAATGTCCTTAAGCTTCCTGATACTCTATTTCCTTCTGTAGCATCAAAATATCATTACTGAATGCTCAAATAGTCTGATCAATTATTCCTAATTCACTATTGCTCTAATATTCACTGGCTGTATGTGTATTGCCTTTGCTTTCCCTTGAAGTAGTGTGATAATCTGTTTGAGTGGATTGAGCAGATTGAGCAGATTGTCTAGGTTCCAAACCTGTTCTCTAGCTTAAAGTCACCCTCTGAACTTCTGTACTTTGTTCCATACAATGTGTATTGTTTCCTGATCTCAGTAGTGTCTTACTATTATTGTATTACATAGATTGTAACTGTTTTACATCCTATAGATTGTAATTGTCATCCTGTAGCTTGAATATCTTGATTCTTACTATGTATCCTGAGTATATGTACACTAGCACATTCATTTGAGTGCCTGTAATGTCTATAATATGTCTAATAAAGTATCCTGAGTCTATTCTAATGAATCCTGACTGTCTGAAGGTGTATTTCACAATGTAATACCTTATGTTCTGCTGAAACTGTGTTCTGTACAATATATCCTTGTAGTCTGAGCTGGTTCTAACATTTCTGAACAATTCTTCATTATGAACTGAATAGTTTCATAGCATAACATCCAATTGTACCTTATAGAACAGTGTTCTATGTGAATTCCTTCAATCATACTCATTATAGACTGTATCTTCAATCCTGAAGATGGAAATGTCTGTTCTGATGTTGTAGAATTGATATACCTAAATGTCTGAACATTCTCCTGATCCTGAAATTGTCTGAAGCAGTTCTTTGCTTTTGAATACTTTCCTGTACTGAATAGAATCGACTGTGTATGTATATGTCTGTGTCTTTCTATCACTGTCAATGTATCTCCATGCCTGATGCTTATTCTAGAGTAGTATCATCTTATCCTCAATGTATATACACTTTGCCTTACTCAATGTGCTGATTTCTGTCTTCTAATGTATAATGTAGCCTTCTAACTTAATAGAATACCTGTGTGAATTGTTTAGATTGAAATATTCCTCAGTATCTAAGAGTAGTCATATTTTATAGTCTAGTAATGCCTGATAGATTGTCCTGCTTGTGTAGTTTACTATTTGTATTGTGTTGTAAACCATAATACTATCTGGCTGGTTATATTCCAATTGTCTAACATTCTCAGGTCCTTTCCTAATGTTCTAGTATGCATTCCTGTTGTCTGTGAACAGCCTGTATTTCTTAAGAGTGTTGTTTTGATTTGTGGCTTTAAGAATTAGTAATAGTGTCTTTAAAGTGTCTATATATGTGTTGCCTTACACCTGTAGCATCTTAGAATCCTTGAAACAATGGTTGTATACATGTTTCCTAGTTCTTTCCATGTGCCATATGTATCTGTAGTCTTGTAGAATCCTTTCTACACTGTATGCCTGTGCTTTCAAGTGTAAAATGTTATTGTATACACTATACAATTGTCTATCTCAATGTTTAGACTTCCTACAATGTTTATTCCTGTACTGAATGCCTGTAGTACAATGCCTAAGTGCTGTAGTCTCATAGAGTCTCAAATATACTGAATTCACCCTTTCAAATGCATTGTTTGTAAGTCTGAACTTGTGTTCTGTTGTGGAACTCTCTTGTTCTGTTACTGAATCCTTAGTAGTACTTTCACAAAGTATCCAAATCAATAAAACATGTATATTACTGCTAGATATGTAAGAATCTGTGTCATAGTCTGTAATCAACTCCAATTCTATGTAGTTCTTACTGTCCAAGTTGTCTGCTAACTTATCTAAAGTAGTGTAACCAATACTGACATTACTAGATGATGAACTATCATCCTGTGCATTGTTCAATCTGATTGTATTATGAGTAGGACAATTCCTGGCTAAGTGGTCATCTTGTTCACAAATAAAACATAGTCCTTTCACTCTCATTTCATCCAATTTTGATTGGGAATAATGTTTGAAACCTGTAGCATATGTTCTGTGATTGTTTTCTGTCTTACTTTCATACTAGTCATTGTTCCTCAATAGATAATACAATTGCCTGGCCTTTCCTTTAGCATTTGTACTACTTGTATGTGTAGTATCCTGACTAGAGTCACTGTAGTCTGAATCATTGCTTTTACTATCCTGTAGAGTGAATTGATTGTTTCCTGAATTATTAGAACTGTCTGTATACAAATAATCACTCTGAGAATCATTACTGTGTCCTTACAGATAGAATTGACATCTAGAATCTATGTGCCATTTGATTCCTATGGATTCATTTGCTTTTTCAATACTCTCAAGCTTATCCTTGAAGATTGAATAGTCTACAGTGTCTGGATTTAAGCAATCTAATTGTAATTGCCTCTGGTACTTGGAATTCAATCCATACCATGCCTGTCTGGTCAAATCTTGCTGAGAAATGTCTCCTAGATTCATAGCTTTTATCTCTAGATTGTACAAATAATTCTGAACATTCCTATTGCCTTGTTTTGAAGTGTTGAACTCTTTCCACAGTATTTCAGCAAAGTTGGAAGGGAAACAAAAGTCCATTAGTCCTCTAAAGAATTGAGCAAGTGTCCATCTATACTTGTGGTTTACAATCTTTTACAAATAGAAATTCATTACTTTTCCCTTAATAAAACCTGGCATTATCCCTACTTGGCTCTTAGGGAAATGATGAAGTCCTGATTGTTTCATGTACTGATTGACTTCAATAACAAACTTCATATACTTCTGCAAGTCTGGTTCACCTGAGTATACTGTAGAAGCTATTGGTTCTGCACTGTACATCTGTATCTTCAATTTGAGGAGTTCTTTGTTCTGTTTCTTCCTCAAGTGTTTCTTGCACTTCTTAGTAGCTTCAGTATCACTCGAATCAATGTCTGACAGTTTGAATAAAGTATTACTTCGATTGTTGTCATTGAATGAAGAGGAATCCGAATTATTACTGTCTGGGTCTGATCTTAGGTTGAAATTTCCCTTTCTCTGTATCCTAGAGCTCTGTATCACTCTGTATGTGTAGCTATTCTTTGCTAGGCTCTCTGAAGGTCTTACTAATACAAATATACCTTTCTGAACATTATTCAGTACTTTGCTATGCTTGTGTCCATTGTTTGTTCTTGAACTATGGTTGGAGCTATTCTTATACTTACTGTGCTTAATATGTAGCTTTGAACTGTGTAGTTTACTGTACTCTGAATCAATATTGTTCTCACTAATACTACTAGTGTTTGCCTTGCCTGGGACTGCTTTCAATTACAAAGTATTGCTATGGGATTGTTTGTTCCTTTTATTTTTGTAAGGGATACTCTGATGTCCTGAAAAACTTAATGTTTCTATTTGAGACCATATATATCCAGGTATTTCACTTTCTCTCTTATTCCTGGACCTGGCTAGGGTGTTGTATCCATTGTAGTACTCCTGTACATTGCTCCTGTGTAATGTGTAGTTGATATCTGCCATATATAAGGTTAAACACTTGATTTTGTAGGTGTATGCTTGATTTTTGCCCTCTAGATCAAGTACTGATTCTTGTAGTTCCAATTTGTGTTCACTTTTGCTATCCTCAAAGTACTGTTCTGTAAATGTGATGTCTGTTTTGCTTGGATAGTCTGAATTGATTTCATAATTGTATTGAATGCCTAGCAGTTCTGGTTTTTGTTCTGTTCCTTGTGCTTTGTGTTTTCCTTTTGTTTTGTACTTTCCTTTTGCTTTCTACAAATGCAATAGTTTGTCTAGACTCTTGAGCGTTTCTTCTACACTCTTAGATTGATAGTTCTGATCTCTATTGTCTGTAAGTACTATAACATGTCTGGCTTTTGTTCTATAGCCTGCCTGAAGTGTTTCATACTTTTCTGTTGCTATACTATTGAGTCTGCTCTTGTTTGATGAAGGAGTTGCTTTCTCCTCTTCCTAATACATTCTATCAAACTTGTACGTTCTCTTATTCAAATCTTCAATGTCTATTGAACTGTAGAATAGGCTGACATGTCCTATGTCTATCTTAATTGCTCTAACTCTTGTAATGTGTCTAAAGGTCTTACTTGCCTTCTGGAAATCTTGTTCCTCATCAGATCTCTGTAGTTTTAATGCCTAGCTCTCCTAGCCTTGTCTGTTACTCTTGTTCTTCAAGTCCTGACTACTTTCTTTACTGTCTAAAAGGGTCTTAGATGTCTTATTGCCCTCTACATTACTGTTGTTAATGTGTTTCTGTTCTGAAGTAAGTACACTCACTAGATACTCATCCACACTCTCACTGATACTAACTATATATACTCTGTAACTCTTGTACTAGCTTGCAAATTCCTTGATGCTTACTGTTAGCTCTCTATATTGACTTGGTGAATCCTTAAACCAAATCACCTGTCCTCTATCAAGTGAATCCTCAAACTCAGTAGCCTGAAATTGATAGAGCAAATCCTTAAGCTTAATCACCTGTACTCAGTGAGTTGAATCCTCAAACTCAACCTTCTATACTTGATTGGACGAATCCTTGAATCCAATTGCCTGTTCATCCTGAACTTGACTGTCTGAATCCTTAAGAACAATTGTCTGAGTGTTTCTACTCTCTGTACCTTTGTTTGCTATTTCTTTGAGCCTAGTAGTGTCAATACTTGCTAGTGTCTGCTCTACAGTACATGTTTGTCTAACTATATGCACTAGTACAGTTACATGCCTTAGTTCTATGTTATTAGTATGTAGTAGTTTATAAGGGTACCTCTAGCCTTGTGTAAACAAGGACTTATTACCTAGTATAGGTTTATTGGGTTGTCTCTAGCCTACAAGGAACAAGGACTTACATTCTAGCATGTTAGTATTAATATCTGGACTTGGGTACTCTCTGGGAATCATTAGTCAAGGCTCAGCAGCCACATTGTAATTAATATCCAATGGATAATCTTGTTGTCCATTGCCTGTAAACTCAATACACAACTGTTTGTTCCTTTTTGCCTTCACAGATGCCTAGTCCTTGACCCATCCAATTGATACAAACCTCCAGTGTATCCAGTACTAGTCTATATCAATATGTGCTAATGTGTTCTAGAAGTGTTCTGCAGCATTCTAAAGTATTGTGAACCTACTAGGGGCCAATCTAGTAAGTAGTCTCTGTTTCTACTCAAAAATCATAACTTTACTCACTAAACATTCCTGATGGGTACTAGACAATGAGGGAGACCTAGGGTTGATCAGACCCTTCAGTTCCTCAGCATCTAGCAAGAGGTTTCAGTGCTAGGTGGGTACAGTCAAAAATATGTAAGGAAACTCACTATTCCTCACAAGAGAATTCTAATCACTCTTAGTTCACTTAACTACTGACTGGGATAACCTAGTACTCAAGCAAGGGGTCAGGGGAAAAGAATCCCCTTTACCCAGCAGTTAATACTGTCTTTTATAAGGGTATACATGTGTAGATACATGAGGAGAAAGTGTAACTAACTACAATGAGAATATATGCACTTGTGAGTCCTACTACACAATAATATAACACAATCAGCAATGTAGTAGTAATAAAATACAAACCAGTAAATCAAATCCTTACACTTAGACAATGTATTTGTATTAGAAACACTGTTCAGCTTTACTGTACTGTGTGTAGGACAATCTTTAGCTAAATGCATAGTCTGTTTACAGATAAAACATTGTCCTTTAGCTCTCATATTGTCTAGTTTGGCTTGTGAATGCCTTTTCACACCTGTAGAATAAGTCTTCTTACTGTTCTCTTACTTATTCTGCCTGGTATCCTTGTACTTCAGTTTGTAGTCCTTAGATTAGTCTTTCTCTTTAGGACTTACACTGTTAGACTGTATGTACTGCCTGTTACAATTATTATGATTATAATCATAATTCCTATCCTTTGATCAATTCTTATTGTCATTCCTGTAGTTCCTCTGGTTGTTCTTCTTCCATCTGTCTTTTCAATGGTCTTCTTTGTTACTCTGAGGATAGAATTAATCTCTAGTATCTGTATGCTATTTAATTCTAACAGCTTCATTTGCTTTTTCAATGTTCTCAAGCCTGTCTTTGAATTCTTCATACAAAACTGTGTCTGGATTTAAACAATCCAACTGTAATTGCCTTTAATACTTAGGATAAAGTCCATCCCATACTCTCCTGGTTAAATCTCTATCAGAAATATTGCCTAGATTGATTGCTTTCATTTCTAGATTGTACAAATATTCCTGTATGACTCTGTGTCCTTGTTTCATTGTATTAAACTCTTTCCTAAGCATTTCTGCAAAGTTAGATAGGAAACAAAAGTCTATTAGACCTTTAAAGAATTGTAATAAGGTCTATTGAGATTTGTTCATACCTATTTTCTGTAGATAGAAGTTCATAGCTTGTTCTTTAATGAAATTGTAACAATTGTACTACCTGCACATTTGCACAACATGTGTTGTAGGTGCTTGTGAGTGTTTTCCTTTTTGTTTACTAGACTACCCTGTATCCTACTACATGTGTATACACATATATAAAGGGTTTTTGAGCTAAGGGTTAGGGGATTCTTTCTCCTTCTTGGTGCTCAATTACTAGGTTATCCTAGTCAGTAGTTGAGTGTGCTGGTAAAGAGAGAATCTTTGCATAAGGCTAGTATACCTATCCTTACACATTTTTGACTGAACCCACCTTTCCATAAACCTACTAGGCTTTGACAACCGGAACTGAGGGCTTGATCACTCTAATATGTTCCTCACATTACCTAGTACTCCTTTGAATTCAAAGAAATCAGTGAGTAGTTTGCAAATCTAAATTAGAGACACATATACTCTCACTATAACTACTAGGATACTCAGAATGCTTGAGGGATGCAAACGAATTGTTCCCCTCAATGTAGAGAGACCTCCTTGTTGATATTGTAAGAGGTGAGCATCATTTGGAAGTGCTAAAGAGCAGCTTTCCCTGAATGTGGAGAGATTCGAAACAGTACACACTACAGATTTTGAATTAACAGAGTATACAGACAATGGACAACAAGATTATCTGTTGAGTACTGAACACAATGTGGCCACTGAGCCTCAGTAGACAATCCTAGAAGGGCCCCCAAGTCTGGAAGTCACTATTAACATGCTAGAGAATAAGTCCTTGTCTGTTACAGGCTGGAGGCAATCTGATGACCCTTTGCCAGGTGATAAGTCCTTGTCTACACTAGGCTGGAGGCACCCTGATGAACTATTACATACAAGTAATGTAGAACAAAGGCATGTACCTGTACTGGTGCATATTGTTAGACTGATACACACTGTAGAGCAGACACTAGTGAGTGCTTACCTTACTAGGCTCACAGAAGTAGATAATAGTAGTACAGAGAGTGTAAACACTCAGGAAACTGGTATTAAGGATTCTGTCAGTAAGAACAAGGGTATTAGTAAAGGAACAATACTTTCCTTACAGTAGGAAACATTCTAGAAGGCTAGAAAGACATTCAGAAACATTCCTAGGCTAGAGACACTAAAAGCCATGAGTAGGCTAGCCAGTCCATTCAATCAAGGAATTGATATCAAGGAATTGAACAAGAGAACTTATAAGTACAATGGTATACATTAGGAACATGAAAGAAACATTGATTTGGACACAATCAATCCATCTAAACTAACTGGAGACAAGTTAGCTAAATGGATGTATCAGAAAGTACATTGTTGACACCTAGAAGCTACTAAGGGAATGCCCAAACGATTGGAAGATGCTCCACAGTTTGAAAGTACACATCCTTAGAAGAAAGATCCAGGTAAACCTGTACCTAGTAATAAGAAAAGTGTAAGAGCAAATAAAGGAAAAGCTCCAGACATTTGTAATTACAGTCAGGTAGAACTAGACAGTTCCAGCAAAGCAGATTCTAATGTACAAAGAATGTATTTTCAGGAGATAGAGTACAGACAAAATGCAGAATCAGGACAATAGAATTTCAGAAATGAAAGCTATGACAAGGCTCCTAGAACTCCTCAGGAATTACTGGTTTGTTTCAAGCAAGAAATGTATTGCCCCAAGATAGAAAATCAAGGCAAGGACACATACTACAGATACAACACCCTAGCAGGGCAAGGAGACACATTGCAGAATAAAATACCTGCATATATGCACTATCATACTAATGTTCAAGGATCAACACATACACTCAGTGTGAAACACAATATTAAAATGAACAGACCAAACCCAGACATGATACATACAGTTCCAGATGCATCTGATGACAGTGAAGACGAATCAGAAACTGTGAAAGGTAAAGAGAGTGAGGAAAAGAATGTTCACTACAGTTCTGTACCCTCTATCAAGCACAGTACAGATAGGAATAGCAAAGGCCACAGAAAAAGAACCACACAAGATACTACTGAGCCACAAAGCTCAAATACACTACAGACAAATAGATTCGCATCAGTGAGACCCTCAGACAACCTTGCAAGAAAGAGTTATGTGAATTGTGTGATACAGAGAGTAGAAATCATAAAAAGGCAGGATCCTGACCTGGATCCAGGCAATAGCTCTTTGGATTCTTCAGATTTGAGCAGATACTCAAGTTCTGACAATAGCAATGATAGCAATACATTATTCAAACCTACAGACATTGATTCAAGCAACTCTGAAGGTACTAAGAAGTGTAAAAAGCTTGCTAAGAGGAAATGGAACAAGGAACTTCTGAAATTGAAGATACAGATGCAGAGCACAAAACCTATTGTTCCTACAGTTTATTCAGGTGAACCTAACCTTCAAAGATACACTAAGTTCGTTATGGAAGTCAATCAGTACATGAAGCAATCAGGTTTACATTATTTCCCTAAAGAACAAGTAGGAGTACTACTTAATTTCATTAAAGGACAAGCTATAGACTTCTATCTACAGAAAATAAGTATGAACAAATCTTGATGGACCTTATCACAATTCTTTAAAGGTCTAATGGACTTTTGTTTCCC
>NW_006760406.1:54285-75297 GCF_000271605.1 Fomitiporia mediterranea MF3/22
TGGACAGTAGATTCAATTGAAACTCACACAGGACAAGGGACTACTGCTTTAGTTCAAAGTACTATGGAAGTCTGGAGATCACACATGGCTACCCTATAATAAAATTGCACACCTTGAGACATTGAAGGAATACTTAGACATACTTGGAATCGATTCTATTGATGCACTAACTCTAGGAAAGGGAAAACTCGATACTAATGACCCTCAGGTTAGTATCAGTCTAGTAAAACATGAGGCAACCTTTCAAACACAATACTACAGTATGGACATACAGGTAGACATATGTAAAGGCTTTAAAAACTGTGCATATAGTCACTTTACTGTGCATATCATGTCTACTACTCAAGAATCTGTTACTCATACATTTGCATCTGCTTTTCTACAAGGCACAAATATGCCTCATCCTCCTCTACAACTCTTAGTTGGCCCTCAAGCACAACCAATCATACAGGATTGGGTTACTCACAACTACAGTACAAGCACTGACTATGTTTTTGATTGAGAGGAGCTTAAGGAGATTGCAGCTTTCTCTAGGGCTATCCACAACAATTCCCTTGACCCTACTATACAACTCCTGGAGCATTATCTCATTGTATTATACTTGTATAACTTCCACATTCCTTCTCATACAAGACTGAGCCTACTACCACTGTTCCAAGACTGTATTCAACATACTAAGATGATGCAAGTGTCCCAGGACTTTGTATACTATAAGAACATAGCTTTGAACCAAGGTAAATGTGTATATATTCTGCATTATATTATTACAAGCACATATACCTTACTGTTTTACTTAGGTACAAAGTGTAGAGCTGAGCAAATCAATAATGGAACTGTTATATTCTACTCACACAACTGCAAACATCCTCAGATCGATTTGCAATTGCCCTCAACATCTACTGATCTTACTTCAGTACTCAATATGAGTGCTCTGAGCTTATTCAACACTCAAGACATTACTCTACTGTTGAATCTGCTGCTTTCTACTCAATCTAACAGCCATTCTGACTAATCTGCTACAAGTTCCACCAGTTCCACTGCAGAACATGTCCAAGCTGGACAGGAACATGTCCAGTCCACTATGGGACTGATCAAAGACACATCCATGGCTGTAGAGAACGTCCTAGCACAGTAGTACTGAACTTTGTAGTAAGTTACTAATGTTTTCTTTTGTTTTTGTGTTGTTATTTTGTTTATTCTGGTACTAACTCCCTTAGCATTTAGGACTAAATGTTGGAGGGCAAGTGTAACAATTGTGCTACCTGCACATTTGCACAACATGTGTTGTAGGTGCTTGTGAGTGTTTTCCTTTTTGTTCACTAGACTACCCTGTATCCTACTACACATGTATACACATATATAAAGGGTTTTCAAGCTAAGGGTTAGGGGATTCTTTCTCCTTCTCAGTGCTTGATTACTAGGTTATCCCAGTCAGTAGTTGAGTGTGCTAGTAAAGAGAGAATCTTCACATAAGGCTAGTATACCTATCCTTACAGAAATTAGGTAGTACTCCCACTTGTTCTTTAGGGAAATAATGTAAACCTGATTGCTTCATGTACTGATTGACTTTCATAACAAACTTGGTGTATCTTTGAAGGTTAGGTTCGCCTGAATAAACTGTAGGAACAATAGGTTTTGCACTCTGCATCTGTATCTTCAATTTTAGAAGTTCCTTGTTCCATTTCCTCTTGACAAGCTTTTACACTTCTTAGTACCTTCAGAGTTGCTTGAATTAATGTCTGTAGGTTTGAATAATGTATTACTATCATTGCCATTGTCAGAACTTAAGTATCTGCTTGAATCCAAAGAATCTGAAGAGCTATTGTCTGGATCTGGGTCAGGATCCTACCTTTTTATGATTTCTACTCTCTATATTACACAATTCACATAACTCTTTCTTGTAAGGTTGTCTAAGGGTCTTACTAATGTGAATCTATTTGTCTGCAGTGTATTTGAGCTTTGTGGCTCAGTAGTATCTTGTGTAGTTCTTTTTCTGTGGCCTTTGCTATTCCTATCTGTACTGTACTTGATAGAGAGTATAGAACTGTAGTGGAAATTCTTTTCCTTGCTCTCTTTGCCTTTTGCAGTTTCTGATTTGTCTTCACTGTCATCAGAGGCATCTTGGACCATAGGTTTCACGTCTAGGTTTGGTCTGTTTATTTTAATATTGTGTTTTGCACTGGGTGTATGTGTCAATCCTTGAAAATCAGTATAATAGTGTATATATGTAGGTATTTTATTCTGCAATGTGTCTCCTTGCCCTGCTAGGGTGTTGTATCTGTAGTATGTGTCCTTGCCTTGATTTTCTATCTTGGGGCAATACATTTCTTGCTTGAAACGAACTGGTAATTCCTGAGGAGTTCTGGGAGCCTTACTGTAGCCTTCATTTCTGAAATTCTATTGTCCTGATTCTGCATTTTGTCTGTACTCTATCTCCTAAAAATACATTCTTTGTACATTGGAATCTGCTTTACTAGAACTGTCTAGTTCTACCTGACTGTAATTAAAAATGTCTGGAGCTTTTCCTTTATTTGCTCTTGTACTTTTCTTATTACAAGGTACAGGTTTACCTGGATCTTTCTTCCAAGAATGTGTGCTTTCAAACAGTAGAGCATCTTCTAATCATTTGGGCATTCCCTTAGTAGCTTCTGAGTGTTGATAATGTACTTTCTGATACATCCATTTAGCTAACTCATCTCTAGTTAGTTTAGATAGATTAATTGTGTCCAAATTAATGTTTCCTTTATGTTTCTAATACATACTATTGTACTTATGAGTTCTCTTGTTCAATTCCTCAATATCAATTCCTTGATTGAATGGACTGGCTAGCCTACTCATGGCTTTCAGTGTCTCTGGCCTAGGAATGTTTCTGAATGTCTTTCTAGCCTTCTGGAACATTTCCTACTGTAAGGAAAGTGTTGTTCCTTTACTAATACCCTTGTTCTTACTGACAGAATCCTTAATACCAGTTTCCTGAGTGTTTACACTCTCTGTACTGCTATTATCTACTTCTGTGAGCCTAGTAAGGTAAACACTCACTAGTGTCTGCTCTACAGTGTGTATTAGTCTAACAATATGTGCTAGTACAGGTACATGCCTTTGTTCTACATTACTTGTATATAATAGTTTATCAGGGTGCCTCCAGCCTAGTGTAGACAAGGACTTATCACCTGGCAAAGGGTCATCAGATTGCCTCCAGCCTGTAATAGACAAGGACTTATTCTCTAGCATGTTAATAGTGACTTCCAGACTTGGGGGCCCTTCCAGGATTGTCTACTAAGGCTCAGTAACCACATTGTGTTCAGTACTCAATAGATAATCTTGTTGTCCATTGTCTGCATACTCTGTTAATTCAAAATCTGTAGTGCACACTGTTTCAAATCTCTCTACATTCAGGGAAAGCTGCTCTTCAGCACTTCTGAATAATGCTTACCTCTTACAATATCAATGAGGAGGTCTCTCTGTATTGAGGGGAACAATTCGTTTGCATCCCTCAAGCATTCTGAGTATCTTAGTAACTATAGTAAGAGTATATGTGTCTCTAATTTAGATTTGCAAACTACTCACTGATTTCTTTGAATTTGAAGGAGTACTAGACAATGTGAGGAACATATTAGAGTGATCAAGCCCTCAGTTCTAGTCGTCAAAGCCTAGCAGGTTTATAGAAAGGTGGGTTCAGTCAAAAATGTGTAAGGATAGGTATACTAGCTTTATACAAAGATTCTCTCTTTACTAGCACACTCAACTACTGACTAGGATAACCTAGTAATTGAGCACTAAGAAGGAGAAAGAATCCCCTAACCCTTAGCTTGAAAACCCTTTATATATGTGTATACATATGTAGTAGAATACAGGGTAGTCTAGTAAACAAAAAGGAAAACACTCACAAGCACCTACAACACATGTTGTGTAAATACACAGGTAGTGCAATTGTTACACACTTTCAGACAGTCAGGATTCATTAGAATAGACTTAGAACACTTTATTAGATGTATTATAAATATTGTAGACACTCAAATGGATGTACTAGCACACATATACTTAGGATACATAGTAAGAATTAAGGTATTCAAGCTACAGAATGACAATTACAATCTACAGAATGTAGAACTGTTACAATCTATACAACATAATGATAGTAAGACACTACTGAGATCAGGAAACAATATGCATTATATAGAACAAAGTACAGAAGTTTAGAGAGTGACTTCAAGCTAGAGAACAAGTTTGGAACTTAGACAATCTGCTCAATCTGCTCAAACAGATTATTACACTACTTTAAGGGAAAGTAAAGGTAATACACATATATTTAGTAGAGATTAGAGTGATAGTGAATTAGTAATGATTGAACAGACTATTTGAGCATTCAGGAATAATACTTTAATGATACAGAAGGAAATAAAGTATTAGGAAGCTTAAGGACATCTATTAAACAATGATACAGTTTAATCTACTCTAAGAATGAGTAGTTACAATCAGTTCAACATACAAAAACATGTAGAAGACCTCTCTAAACACTACAAATATGTTTTAGAACAGTACCAGACATTTTACACTGAAAATGAAGTCATATTTCAACAAGAGGGTGAGAGACACATACATTGTATTATATATACACTCTTTGAGTATACAATCTACATGTTTGAACATACAATTTTCTTACTTGATCTATAACAAAATGATTTCACAAAGGACTTCACAGTACTAGACAGTATTAGTACTACAGGAAACAGGACACATAATAGGTACACAAGGAAAGAATACATTAGAACAAGGACAAGGACACAGAAAGACAGGAAGTCAGTACTAGAACATATCAATCTACACATAGATTTACCAAATGAACAGAGAATTGGTAGTATACACTCAGGACTTTAGACAGTACTACTATGTATACAGACAGGACTTTTCATTAAGACATACATAGAACAATACAGTATACAGACAGTTATAGTACTCAGGAAAGTAGAGAACACTACTTAAACACATTGTGATAGAACATTACACTATAAGACATTGAAAGTATACTCAGATGATTCAGGAATCAAATTAGTTGACTTACAAAGATAAAAACAAGTTAAGACACAAGGAAACAGTATAAGAATATAGTAGAACATTTATTACACACAGAGATACTGTGTATATACACACATATCTAATAATATTAGACTCATACCTTACAATCTTATTGAGTTTGAGACAATATTTTCATTCAAGGACAAATATTACACTCTAGGTTACACTCTACAATTAGTATTCAGACATTAGGCTTAATAGAATATTTAGTTTTGTATCACAGTTGGTTATTGTATACAAAAGAGTAAAAATTTAGACATATTCTATTAATATGAGTGTAAAGCATTACATTTGTAGGAACTAGTCTATTGGAAAAATTGAGGACATAGTAGAGGAATTTTAGAATACATCTCTACTACCTATTATTGTATTACTATTCTATAGAAGTAGAGAAATGTACAAGGACAGCTAGAAGCTATAATACTAATCCATTCTATTAAGAAAGAAGACTATAGTTTTGTTAATCAGGGATTTACCTTCACACTTCCTAAAGGTGTAAGAGAAGAGAATATTTACAATTACTACACTACTAGAATTTCCACTTCTGTACATATTAATCTATACTATGTGTCTCAGAATACTTAAGAGCCAAAACACTATATCTTCCTAGGAACTCTACTAATTCTCTTTAAAAAAGTGTTGTATTAATAGTAACAATTAAGAGGCAACTTTTCTACTAATTGACTATATAGTAATATTAACTATGTTTAATTCTATTAACATTTTATCTAGTTTTACATAGTTCAGAACTATACTACTCACTGTCTAGAATACTACTACTACCTTAATATGTACCAGATCAACTTTAGATCAGTTTAGAGAGACAGTAATACATTACAAGAATGTTTCTCATATACATAAACAAGGTATTTTATTATTTACTTGTTACTAACTATTACTTTTAAGTAAGTTCTCTATCTTTTCTACTAATTTTTAGTATTTAGGACTAAATGCTAGAGGGCAAGTATAAGGATTTGATTTACTAGTTTGTATTTTATTATTACTACATTGCTGATTGTGTCAGATTATTACACAGTAGAACCTACAAGTATATATATTCTTATTATAGTTAGTTACACTTCCTCCTTATGTATTTACACATGTACTACCCTATAAAAGACAGTATTGATTGCTGGGTAAAGGGGATTCTTTTCCCCTAACCCCTTACTCAAGTACTAGGTTATCCTAGTTAGTAGTTGAGTAAACTAAGGATGATTAGAATTCTCTTGTGAGGAACAGTGAGTTTCCTTACAAGCGAGCAGAATATGTTCCAGGTTTATGTGTGTTTAGAAGAACACATTAGTTATATTAATCTTAGTATATATGTGTCTTTAAATAGTGTCATTCATAATCTTATTAATGTAGGGAAGTAGGGTATGATTATAGATTGTGTTACTGTTTAGTGTCTAATAATCATATACTATTTGTAAGAGGTTTGTAGGATCTGCCTTCAAGATAAGGAACACAAGTAATGTGTATAAGCTTTCCAACCTGTACAAATGACCTACCTAAGTATACTAATTAATGAGTGTGTACTAAGCCTCTTAGTATTTTTACAAACAAGTATAAGATTGTATAACTACTATTTTAGAAGGATTCTTAGACTGTATTTTATGAGTAATACCTTTAGAAAGCTCTGTAACTAGTAGTATAGTGTTTAAGAAGTAGTCCTAATACTATTGTTTTAGTTCCCTATCTAATGTCTCAAATCTCTCTAACTCAGCCAGAGTTTCTATATACTTTTAAACAGTTGTAGTCAAAGTTAGTGTAGGCTCTAGGGTTCTGTAAGTTGGCTGTAGAGTGTAAACCAGTTCTACAGTTTCTACTTTCATCAGATTATAGTTAGAATCCTTTAGAATAACTGTCTAGCTTTCTATATTAATAATAATCTGATTCTTCTAGAGAAAGAGTGTACTAAGAATCATTTCATTATACATATTATTAACTATACAAGCTTTTACAACCTTTAACATTCATTTCCAATCTGCTAACTGTACCTATAGCTTTACCTACTCTATAATCTGTTTCTCTGACTCTTTTACTAATTTAATTACTAGAGTTATAATAATGTGTTTCTTAAGTAGGAATTACTTAAGACTCATTCAGAACACTAGTTTCTCATTAATTAGAACTGTAGAACAACTAGAGTCAATTATAGGTTAGATCCAGATTAGAGTAGAACTGTCTTCTATAAGAATACAGTAGTTTAGAAATAGGAGGGAGTTAGAAATTAGAACATACTTAAATTCATTTCTACTTATAGGTTCTAGTACTATAGACTACTCTGTTTACACAAGAGTAGTAGACTTCTGCTTTGAATGTAGGGACTTAATATTATAAGGATTTGATTTACTAGTTTGTATTTTATTACTACTACATTACTGATTGTGTCAGATTATTACACAGTAGGACCTACAAGCACATATATTCTTATTGTAGTTAGTTACACTTTCTCCTCATGTATCTACATGTGTATACCCTTATAAAAGACAGTATTGACTGCTGAGTAAAGGGGATTCTTTTCCCCTAACCCCTCACTTGAGTACTAGGTTATCCTAGTCAGTAGTTGAGTGAACTAAGAGTAATTAGAATTCTCTTGTGAGTTTCCTTACATATTTTTGACTGTACTCACCTAGCACCAAAACCCCTTGCTAGACACTGAGGAACTGAAGGGTCTGATCAACCCTAGGTCTCCCTCATCATCTAGTACCTATCAGGAATTTTTAGTAAGTAAAGTTACAATTTTCGAGTAGAAACAGAGACTACTTACTAGATTGGCCCCTAGTAGGTTCACAATGCTTTAGAATGCTACAGAATACTTCTGGAACACATTAGCACATATTAATATGGACTAGTGCTGAATATGCTAGAGGTTTGTATTGATTGGATAGGTTGAGGACTAGGCATCCATGACAGTAAAAAGGAACAAACAGGTACACATTGAGTTTACAAGCAATAGACAACAAGATTATCTATTGGATATTGATTACAATGTGGCTGCCAAGCCTTGACTGATGATTCCTAGAGGGTACCCAAGTCCAGATATTAACACTAACATGCTAGGATGTAAGTCCTTGTCCCTTGTAGGCTGGAGGCAACCTAATAAACCTATACTAGGTGATAAGTCCTTGTCTACACAAGGCTGGAGGCACTCTAATAAACTACTACATACTAGTAACATAGAATTAAGGTATGTAACTGTACTAGTGCATATAGTTAGACAAACACACACTGTAGAGTAGATACTAGCAAGTATTAACACTACTAGGCTTAAAGAAATAGTAAACAAAGGTACAGAGAGTGGAAACACTCAGGCAATTGTTCTTAAGGATTCAGACAGTCAAGTTCAGGATGAACAGGCAATTGGATTCAAGAATTCATCCAATCAAGTACAGAAGGTCAAGTTTGAGGATTCAACTTACTAAGTACAGACAATTAAGCTTGAGGATTTGCTCTATTGATTTCAGGCTACCAAGTTTGAGGATTCACTCAATAGAGGATAGGCAATTTGGTTTAAGGATTCACCAAGTTAATATAGAGAGCTAATAGTAAGCATCAAGGAATTTGTAAGCCAGTACAAGAGTTACAGAGTGTATATAGTTAGTATTAGTGAGAGTGTGGATGAGTATCTAGTGAGCACACTTACTTCAGAATGGAAACACATTAACAACAGTAATGTAGAGGGTAATGAGACACTTAAGACCCTTTTTGACAGTAAAGAAAGCAGCCAGGACTCAGAACACAAGAGTAACAAAGGCTAGGAGAGCCAGGCATCAAAACTACAGAGATTTGATAAGGAACAAGATTTCCAGAAGGCAAGTAAGACCTTTAGACACATTGTAAGAGCTAGAGCAATTGAGAAAGACATAGGACATGTCAGCCCATTCTACAGTTCAATAGACATCAAAGATTTGAATAAGAGAATGTACAAGTTCAATAGAATGTATTAGGAAGAGGAGAAAGCAACTCCTTCATTAAACAAGAGTAGACTCAATAGTATAGTAACAGAAAAGTGTGAAACACTTCAAGCAGGCTACAGAACGAAAGCCAGACATACTATAGTGCTAACAGACAGTAGAGATTACAACTATCAATCTAAGAGTGTAGAAGAAATGCTCAAGAGTCCAGACAAACTATTACATTTGTAGAAAGCAAAAGGAAAGTGTAAAGCAAAAGGAAAACACAAAGCACAAGGAACAGAACAAAAACCAGAACTGCTAGGCATTCAATACAATTATGAAATCAATTCAGACTATCCAAGCAAAACAGACATCACATTTACAGAACAGTACTTTGAGGATAGTAAAAGTAAATGCAAATCAGAACTATAAGGATCAGTACTTGATCCAGAGGGCAAAAACTAAGTATACACCTACAAAATCAAGTGTTTAACCTTATACATGGCAGATATCGACTACACATTACACAGGAGCAATGTACAGGAGTACTACAATGGATACAACACCCTAGCCAGGTCCAGGAATAAGAGAGAAAGTAAAATACCTGGATATATACAGTCTTAAATAGAAACATTAAGTTTTTCAGGACATCAGAGTACCCCTTGCAAAAATAAAAGGAACAAACAATCCTATAGTAATACTTCACAATTGAAAGCAGTCACAGGTAAGGTATACACTAGTGGTATTAGTGAGAACAATATTGATTCAGAGTACAGCAAACTATACAGTTCAAAGCTACATATTGAGTATAGCAAGTATAAGAATAGCTCAAGTAGTAGTTCAAGAATGAACAATGGACACAGGCATAGCAAAGCACTGAATAATGTTCAGAAAGGTATATTTGCATCAGTAAGACCTTCAGAGAGCCTAGCAAAGAATAGCTATACATACAGAGTAATACAGAACTCTAGAATACAGAGAAAGGGAAATTTTGACTCAGAATCAGACCCAGACAGTGATAATTCAGATTCCTCTTCATCCAATGACAATAATCGAAGTAATGCTTTATTCAAACTGTCAGACATTGATTAAAGTGATACTGAAGCTACTAAGAAGTGTAAGAAACACTTGAGGAAGAAACAGAACAAAGAACTCCTCAAATTGAAGATACAGATGTGTAGTACAGAACTAATAGCTCCTACAGTATACTCAGGTGAACCAGACTTGCAGAAGTATATAAAGTTTGTTATTGAAGTCAATCAGTACATGAAACAATCAGGACTTCATCATTTCCCTAAGAGCCAAGTAGGGATAATGCTAGGTTTTATTAAGGGAAAAGCAATGAATTTCTATTTGCAAAAGATTACAAACCATGAGTATAGATGGACACTTGCTTAGTTCTTTAGAGGACTTATAGACTTTTGTTTCCCTTCCAACTTTGCTGAAATACTGCAGAAAGAGTTTAACACTTTGAAACAAGGTAATAGAAATATTCAGGATTATTTGTATGACCTAGAAATGAAAGCTACAAATCTAGGAGACATTTCTCAGTAAGATTTGACCAGACAGGCATGGTATGGATTGAATTCCAAGTACTAGAGGCAATTACAATTAGATTGCTTGAATCCAGACACTGTAGAGTACTCAATCTTCAAGGATAGGCTTGAAAGCATTGAGAAAGTGAATGAATCCATAGGAATCAAATGGCACATAGATTCCAGACAACATTTTGATATGTAAGGACACAATAGTGATTCTCAGAGTGATTATTTGCATACAGACAGTTCTGATAATTTAGGAAACAATCAATTCACTCTACAGGATAGTGAAAGTAATGATTCAAACCACAGTGACTCTAGTCAGGATACTACACATACAAGCAGTGTAAACACCAAAGGAAAGGCCAGGCAATTGTATTATCCATCAAGGAACAATGACCAGTATGAAAGCAAGACAGGAAGCCATCAGAGAATGTACACTACAGGTTTCAAACATTATTCCCAATCGAAATTAGACAAAATGAGAGCAAAAGGACTATGTTTCATTTGCAAACAAGATGACCACTTAGCTAGGAATTGTCCTACTCATAATACAATCAGATTGAACAATGCACAGGATGATTGTTCATCATCTAGTAATGTCAGTATCAGTTACACTACTTTAAATAAGTTAGCAGACAACTTGGACAGCAAGAACTACATAGAATTGGAGTCAATTACAGACTATGACACAGATCCAGACATATCTAGCAGCAATATACATGTTTTATCAATTTGGATACTTTGTGAAGGCAATACTGAGGATTCAGTAACAGAACAAGAGAGTTCTACAACAGAACACAAGTTCAGGCATGTGAACAACACATTTGAAAGGGTGAATTCAGTATATTTGAGACCCTATGAGAATACAGTACTTAGGCATTGTACTACAGGCATTCAGTACAGGAATAAACATTGTAGGAAGTCTAAACATTAAGATAGACAATTTTATAGTGTATACAATAACATTTTACACTCAAAAGCACAGGCATACAGTGTAGAAAGGATTCTACAAGACTACAGATACGTATAGCACATGGAAAGGACTAGGAAACACACATACAACTATTGTTTCAAGGAATCTAAGACACTATAGGTGCAAGGCAACACATACATGAACACTTCAGAGCTACTATTACTAATTCTTAGAGCCACAAATTGAAACAACACTCTTAAGAAATACAGGCTGTTTACAGACAACAGGAATGCATACTAGGACATTAGGAAAGGACCTGAGAATGTTAGAAGATCGGAATACAACCAGCCAGATAGTATTATGGTTTACAAGGCAATACAAATAGTAAACTGTACAAGCAGGACAATCTATCAAGCATTACTGAACTATAAACTATGACTACTCTTGGATACTAAGAAATATTTCAATCTAAACAATTCACACAGGTATTCTATTAAGTTAGAAGGCTACATCACACATTGAAAGACAGACATCAGTACATTGAGTAAGGCAAAGTGTATATACATTAGGAATACAATGATACAGCTTTAGAATAAGTATCAGGCATGGAGATACATTGACAGTAATAGAAAGACACAGACATATGCATACACAGTTGATTCTATTCAGTACAGGAAGAGATACAGGATTAGTATTGAGTACTACAAAGGAACTACATTAGTTGACATCAGAACAGACATTTCCATCTTCAGGATTGAAGAAACAGTCAGTAATGAGCACAATCGAAGTGATTCGCATAGAACAATGTTCTATAAGGTACAATTAGATGTTATGCTACGAAACTATTCAGTTCATGATGAAGAATTGTTCAGAAACGTCAGAACCAGCTCAGACTATAAGGATATATTGTACAGAACACAGTTTCAGCAGAACATAAGGTATTACATTACAAAATACACCTTCAGACAGTCAGGATTCATTAGAATAGACTCAGGACACTCTATCAGACATATTATGGACATCACAGGCACTCAAATGAATGTGCTAGTGCACATATACTCAGGATACATAGTAAGGATCACAATATTCAAGCTACAGGATGACAAGTACAATCTACAGGATGTGAAACCACTACAATCTATGTATCAGAATGATAGTAAGACACTACTGAGATCAGGAATGGATACACATTGTATGGAACAAAGTTCAGAAGTTCAGAGGGCAACTTTAAGCTAGAGAACAGGTTCAGAACCTGGACAATCTACTCAATCTGCTCAATCTGCTCAAACAGATTATCACACTGCTTCAAGGGAAAGTGAAGGCAATACACATACAGCCAGCAAATATCAGAGTGATAATGAATTAGGAATGATTGATCAGACTATTCAAGCATTCAGACATAATACTTTGACACTACAGAAGGAAATAGAGCATCAGGAAGCTCAAGAACATCTATTGAATGATGATACAGTTCAATCTACTCTAGGAATGAGTAGTTACAATCAGTTTGAAGTATGAAATCATACAGAAGACCTCTCCAGACACTATAGATATGTTCTAGAACAGTATCAGACGTTTTACACTGAAAATGAAGTCATATTTCGATGAGAGGGTGAGAGGCACATGCATTGCATTACATACACACTCTTTGAGCATACAATCATGTTTGAACATACAATTTTCTTACTTGGATTGCTACAAAACAATTTTGCAAAGGACTTTACAGTACCAGACAGTATCAGTACTATAGGAAACAGGACACATGATAGGTACACAAGGAAAGAATACATCAGTACAAGGACAAGTACACAGAAAGACAGGAAGTCAATACTAGAACATATTGATCCACACATGGATTTGCTAAATGAACAGAGAATTGGCAGCATACACTCAGGACTTCAGGCAGTACTACTGTGCATACAGACAGGACTTTTCATAGAGATACTCATGGAACAACACAGCATACAGACAGTTACAGTACTCAGGAAAGTAGAGAATGCTACTTGGACACAGTGTAATAGAACATTACACTATGAGATATTGAAAGTATACTCAGATGATTCAGGAATCGAATCAGTTGACTTATGAAGACACAAACGAGTTGAGACACAAGGAAACAGTATGAGAATACAGTAGGACATTCATCATACACAGAGATACTGTACATATACACACATATCTAGTAATATTAGGCCTATACCTTACAATCTCATTGAGTTTGAAACAATATTTTCATTCAAGGACAGATATTACACTCTACATTACACTCTACAATTAGTATTTGGACATTAAGCTTAATAGGATATCCAGTTTTGCATCACAGTTAGTTATTGTAAGCAAAAGAGTACACATTTGGAGACATTCTACTAATACAAGTACAAGACACTACATTTGTAGGAACTAGTCTATTGGAAAAATTAAGGACATAGTAGAGGAATTTTGGAATACATCTCTACTACCTATTATTGTATGACTATTCTACAGAAGCAGAGAAACACACAAGGTCAGCTAGAAGCTGTAACACTAATACATTCTATTAAGGAAGAAGGCTATAGCTTTGTCAATCAGGGATTTACCTCTGTACTTCCTGAAGATGTAGGAGAAGAGAATATTTGCAATTACTATGCTGTCAGAATTTCTACTTCTGTACATATTGATCTACACTGTGTGTCTCAGAATACTCAAGAGCTAAAACACTATATCTCCCCAGGAACTCTACTGATTCTCTTCAAAAAGTATTGTATTAATAGTAACAATCAAGAGGCAACTTTTCTACTAATTGACTATATGGTAATATTGACTATGTTTAATTCTATTAATGTTTTATCTAGTTTCACATGGTTTGGAACCATGCTACTCACTGTCTGAAACACTACCACTGTCTCAATACTCACCAGATCAACTTCGGATCACTTCAGAGAGGCAGTACTACATCACAACAATGTTTCCTATACACATGTTTCTAATACTATAAACTCTTTGTAAATTATAAGAGGGACAGTTACTTAACAGGTCTACTTAAACTGTAAGACATAGTCCTTATTACAGAAGTATATATTTGTAAGGAAACTCACTGTTCCTCACAAGAGAATTCTAATTACCCTTAGTTCACTCAACTACTGACTAGGATAACCTAGTACTTGAGTAAGGGGTTAGGGGAAAAGAATCCCCTTTACCTAACAGTCAATACTGTCTTTTATAAGAGTATACACATGTAGATACATGAGGAGAAAGTGTAACTAACTACAATGAGAATATATGTACTTGTGGGTCCTACTGTACAATGATCTGACACAATCAGTAATGTAGTAGTAATAAAATACAAACCAGTAAATCAAATCCTTACACTTGCTCTCTAGCATTTAGTCCTAAATACTAAAAATCAGTAGAAAAGGCAGAAAACTTACTTAAAGTAACAGTTAGTAACAAGTAAATAATAAAATACCTTGCCCATTCCTGGTTCTTTATTAGAAGCTAGCACTCTGTATAAAACAAACTGATACACTTTGTAGTACTTTCTAAGATAGCCTTTAGACTGACTATTGTAGAGATAACCTTTCCTATATACTACTTCTCCTAATCCTTCTTCCAGACCTGTTCTACTATGAGTATTACTTTTACACTATTACAAACCTTTGTAAAGTCTGCTTCTAACTGTTTTACTAATTTATATACATGTTTCAACTATTTATAGAGTCTAACATAATCTGTTACTTCTTTTCCTAGAACTGGTTCTAGGGTTGAGAGGTAATCTGTAAGATTAGGAATCTAGCTATTTACTAAGGTTACTATATACAACCTTTCTATATATATTGTAAGCTGCTTAGAATGTGTTAGAACCAAATTTACAAGTGTAAAGTAAAGCTTAAACTAGAAGTCTAAGTGTAGGTTAGCTTTAAGAAGTTTATAAAGCTTATCAGAATTAAGGTGCTAATCTTCTAGAAGACTAAAGTTGATCCTAGTAACTTATAACTACTATTCTCAGAAGTTGTAACTATCTTACTATGTTACTAGCAACTTGTTCTAGATTTGTACTACCTAGTCTGTAGAGAGTATTTTATACTAAAGCTCTTAATAGAATGTATCTAGTATAAGCCCTTTAAGTCTAGACTAGTCATACTTACACTACTAGTGTAACTTACTGTCCTGTAGACATTCTATTATAACTACAACTATATAGGTTGTAAGGATAGATTTGACAGACACATACTTACAAAACACAGAGATTTATAACTAGAGAGTGTATAGTGTTAAGTTACTTAGAGTTAGTATTAGAAACTTTGTTATACTTTCCTAAACCACTTAAACTTTAGTAGATATAGTACAGAACATTATGGCCTTCTAGTAGTTTAGAGTAAGTAGCTTACTTATATTACTTTCTAGTTCTGAGAGGTCTGAGCCACTTACTAAATCTGAACTTAGAGTTACTATAAATGGTAGTAGTATAGGGAAAGTAAATACAGTTTCTCTAGTTAACAGAGAGGCAACTATAGTAGCTTCTAAAGATACCTAGTATTAGAGGAAACAAGACCTAGTTATATGTAGTTAGGAAGAGAGTCAAACTTGTTTTAAAACTATAGTAGTGTGTTTAGAAAGGTTAGAGAAACCTTACTAATATGTAGTATAATAAAGACTACTTTATTAATATCAAAAAAAAGTAGAACAGTACTAGGAAAGTACTGAACACTGTTACAAACAAGTTCTGTTGAGTTCTAGGTTTGCTAACACATACAGAACACTGACAGGACAAAAGTATCTTTATTATAGTTAGGAATAAGAACTAGTCTATGTATATGTAAGAACTCACCTTTGTTACAGTCAGGAATAAGAACTAGTACAATAAAGGTGAAAGATCAAAACTATATATACTAGAAATGAAACAAAGGTGACTCATACTTAAAGGGGAAAACAATGTTAAAAATAAAAAGGAGAGTGTATACACTTAAGAATAAAGAGTATGTAACTTAAACAATAAGGAAACATAGTGTGAAGATGAAAGAGGAAATGTGTGTGACTCTAGAGTCTACACTAAGGAGGTCTAGACTTGGGAGAAGGTCTAGGTTCAGAAATGTGGTTCTACACTAAGAGAGGTATAGAACAGTATGAAAGCTGTTATAAGCTATAAGGTAGACTTACATGTGTACTGTTTTGAATCTCTCTATATTCAGGGAAAGCTACTCTTTAGCACTTCTGAATAATGCTTGCCTCTTACAATATTAATAAGAAAGTCTCTCTGTATTAAGAGGAACAATCTGTTTATGTTCCTTAAGTATTCTAAGTGTTCTAATAGTTATAACTTAAGTATATGTGTTTCTAATTTAGATTTACAAACTACTTACTTGTTTCTTTAAATTTGTAAGAGTACTAAGTAATGTAAGGAGTGTATTAGAGTGATCAAGCTCTTAGTTCTGGTTGTCAAAGCCTAACAGGTTTAGGGAAAAGTAGGTTCAGTCAAAAATGTGTAAGAATAAGTATACTAGCCTTATGTAAAGATTCTCTCTTTACTAGTGTCATACTTACACAACACATACATTCTAATACATTCTGATTAGAAGGGCTCAGTCACATTAAAGTTGTATCATTGTTATGTTAGTAATCCTTCAATTACATTATTATTACTTACACAATAGTCTTAGTTACTCAATTTGAACTAGTTAGGTTCTAGACTCTAGTTCTGATTCACAAAGGCAAGACTCTAAGCCTTTAGACAGCTAGTTGATTAATATAAAGAGGACTCAGATTTAGAGTCCTGGATAGGTTGATACAAAGGAGACAGTAGTAGATTTGTTTACAAAGGACTAGTAGCTATAAAGGACTTATAATTTCTATAAATACTCTTATGTAATTTATACTTAGTAGTAATCAAGTTACTCTCTACTGTGACTCTTAGTGTGTAGTTTGACAGTCTTCTTAGTAAACATTCCCTCTCACCTTGTCTTGTCTTGTATTACCTTATTCTAAAGTGTAGCTTTATTATTCTATACTACTCTTGTCTTGTTAATTGTCACCTTTAGAACTTGTACATTCTGCATGAATCTACCTATTCCTTCTCACTCTTGACCCCTCTTAGTGTCTGTACCTTGTGAACTCAACTAACCTCTTCTACCTTAACTAGTACTTAAGATTAACATTTTAGAGCCTACTATAAGAGAGGTTTCTTAAAGTGTCTCAAGTAGACTAAGTAGTCAACAAGTAGTAGTACTACTAAGAGTGTACTAACTTAATTACAGAAGAATCAGATTCTGGACCTGAATTAGATTTAGTCAACTACAACCTCTTACAACCTGTATTCTACACACTCAGTCTTATTTCTGAAAGGGTTTCTATATAACCTCTTAAGTAATCTAGCTTAGCTTTACTATCTATGTTTCATAGTTTGTTCCCTAGTTTGTTTCTATCAACCTTTACACACAACTCTACTTGTTCTGTGTCTCCTATTCTGTCTGTTTAAGAAGAGGACTATACAATTACTCTAGCATTTCTACCACTTCTGATTGTTCTAACAGTTCTAAGTATACAGAACAATCTGATAAGTTCCTAGTCTTAACAGATAAGCTTACAAAATAATCTGAGTAGCTTACCTACTATAGCTAGTACTCTGAGTAGCTAGCTAGTTACAACTAACATTCTAAATACTCTACTAGTTACAATCTAAGGACAGACCAGCCTGCCTCTATACTAAACAAGTTATAATACTCTTTATTATAACAGAACTAATGTATAGGACCTATCTTAGTTTCTTAAAGAAGTAGAAATGATTAGAGATGAGTTCCAACTTTCTGATCAACAGCTTATCTAGAGAGTAAAATATTATACTAACTAATCTGATTCTAAGATTTAAGCCTTAATACTCAAAACTGTAAACAGTGTCTCAGATTAGTAAGCTGCTTGAGTAGTAATTCTTAGATTATACCTGTCTCTCAACTATAATTACTACTATACAAAGAATAATCTCTGTATTCTAGTCTAACAATAAACTGTTACTAGAATCTAGAACTAAGAGGAGTTTACAGAGTACTAGTACAAATTCTAGAAGATAGTAAGCTTCCTAGTTTTAAAGAAAGAAACTATAGAAGAAGATTAGAACAAAGTATTCCTTAACAGTATTACAGGTACCTTTAAAGATTAGCTAACTCTCTGTTTGCTAGTCTACAACCCTAACTACAATATTTGTATAACTTACACATACACTAAAGTTGTTAAGGCTGTTAAGCTTATATAGGAAGGTATAGCTTTGTAATACTTAGGAAAGACAGCTAATGTGTTCAGAACAATGAGTTCTAGAGCTGTTCTAATAAAGAAAGAAGATACAAACATAGCTACTATTCTTAATTTACTCTACTCATTCTAAAGCAAGTTAGACTTGTTTAAACACAAGACTAGTTCCCTGTTTGTAGGAAACACAAGTATACAATCTATACAATCTACACAATCTGCTCAATCTGTAAGGCTGCCCTATAATACAAACTACTCTTTCTACAGAAAAGACAAACACTTTATTTACTTGTGTCTAAAAGTTAATAAGTTTATTCACAATAGAAAGTGTATTTGAAACACATCTAAAAAGGTTGTTCTCTCTAACAGATTGTTTGTTCTATCAACAATATAAGACCAACTACTTATAGATTGTTTTGACTAGTATTACACAACCAACCTTAGAAAGTGTGCTCAAGTCTTCTAAGATGTACAAAACACACTACTATATATAGTGTCCCTCCTCAAAATTGCAAAACTAGTACTAGTATCCTAAACATTATTTACTATTCTAGTTGTATATATTAAAGAAGTCTTAGAAGCAGAATACAAGGTTGAAAGACTCAAAGTTTTAATAAGCATAGTAGGAGTGCCCTAAGTACTCTCTCTTATTAAGACATCAAGCAAGTGTCTACCTTATATACTACATAGTAAAGTCTGATAGTCTGAGACATTCCAAGTACAGTAATTCTACATAAGGCAATTAGGGATTTCCTAATCCAGAGTACAATCTAATACTCCCCTTCAAGCATTAATTAAGAACTAAGACTGTATGCCTAATAGTTTGTTTAGATGCTTGATCTGTAGGATGTAGAGAGCCTTTATAAGGATGTCTGCTAATTGGTTCTGTAATTGAACATAGTATACATTAATGTAATTGTTTTGAATGTAACATTGTACAAAGTCTTTTTGTAAATCAAAATGTTTAGTGTGAGCATTGTACATTATTTTGTCAGACTTTACAGTCTTTATTACACCTTGATTATTACAATAAATTGTAATAGGTGCTGATTCAGTCTGTAGTACTTCTTCAGCAAATTGTTTGAGCCAAATGGCTTCTTAAGTAGTATACACCAGTGCTTACAACTCTACTTTGTAAACAGATAGTAGTACCAGGTTTTGCTGTTTGCTTGACTAAGATATAGTCAAGTTAGCTAATTGAAAGATGTAACTGTTTATTACTTTATGTCCTTCTGTCATTCATCTGTCTGCATCACAATAGCCTTGTAGTTTTAAGGCATTTGTGCTTCCAAGTTGAAGCCAACAATTTGTTGTATATTTTAAATACACAAAGTAATGTTTCACTACTTTGTAGTAATACATTTAAGGCTTTTGTAGGTAGTATGCTAATTGCCCAGTAATATAAGATATGTCTGGCTGTGTGCAATCTGTAACATATCTTAACAATCCTACCATATTCATGTATGGCATTGTTTCATTATTACTTTCGTTTGTATCATACATATTGTTTGTATTGTTAGATAGATCTATTCTAGGAGTAATAGGTGTTCATAATGCCTTTTTGTTTTCAAAGTGGTAACACTTGATTATACTTTCAATATAATGCTTTTGCTGTAAGCTAATCATTCATTGAGGTCTATCTCAGCTTATTTCAATACCAAGTAACCAATGTATTTTGTTACTGTCAGTAAATGTAACGTGTTGTCTTAATACATGTTTAAATGCTGTTATTATAGTGATAGTTTCACCAATAATTGTAATATTGTTGACATGTATAAATGTTACAAGAATCGTTTTATTATTTTGTTTCTTGTAAAATACAGTATGATCATAATTAGCTCGTTCTAATCCAATCTTAAGTAGTAGTTTGGTAATCTTCTTGTACTATTGTCTACCTGCTTGTTTCAATCTGTATAACACTTTATTTAAGCATAACACCTGTCCAGGTTTAATATCTGTAAGTAGCCTGCCTAGTGGTGGTTTCACATAAATGAGTTTGTCCTCATTTAATTCTCTGTAAAGATATACAGATTTTACATCTATCTAATGTATTTCATAGTTCTTAGATGCTGCCCAAGATAATAATAATTGTACTGTTGATAGTTTTGTTACTGGAGCAAATAAGTTATCAGAATAGAAGTCTATTCCATTCTTTTGAGTGTATCCTTGCACTACAAATCATACTTTGTATTTGTCTATTTGGCTGTTAGCCAGTCTTTTGATTTTATAAACAAATTTTGTTCCAATTATATTTGTATTTGTAGAGGGGATAGTATATATCCATACATTTCATTATTAAAGTGACTGTATTTCATCCTTTATAGCTTTGATCCACTGTTATTTGTCTATACATGTTATAGCATTGTAA
>NW_006760406.1:75880-91706 GCF_000271605.1 Fomitiporia mediterranea MF3/22
TAACCAGTCTTTGCTCTTGTGTAGAGCATTGTATGACAGGTTCTTTATCTTTATTATTGTTATTAGGAAGAGTTTTATTATTGTTTGATGTATCATTGTTATGATTATTCTCCCCTTCAATCCTAGACATTGGTTTGTCTATGAATTGTATGTTGTGTTCAACAGTAACTTTATTATCATAGCACACTAAGTGACCTTTACTATTGATATCATAACCTAGCCATTGTACATATTAGCCTCTAGGTTGTAGTTTATACATTTGTTCGTTCTGTATGATACAATATGTGCCAAATTCTCATATATTATCTATTTGATAATGTTTGTTATACTGTTTGTAATATGGTGTTGTGAAATTAATAGCAACTCTCAGTGTTCTGTTATGAATAAACGTTTGATATTGTACCATATATACTCAGAATTTCATAAGTAACTTTGCTGATAACAGACACATATGTACACTGTTAAAGATAGTCTTATGTATACGTTCTGCAACTCTGTTCTGCTGTAGTGTATTGTGTACTGTTAATCTACATATTGTTCCTTGACTTTCAATATACATAGTAAAGTCTTTACTTAGGAACACTGTATTGTTATTACTTTAGAGAGTTTTAACTCTTATACTGTACTGTGTAAATAGTCTTGTTGTATGCTTTACATATTCAGTGAAAGTATTGCTTTTATGCCACATAGGTAGTATAGTTACCCATTGTGTAGCATCATCTACAATGGTAAAAAGATATTCATACTTGCTGTAAGCTTGTACTAGGGCAGGTCCCCAAATATCAATATGGAGATGATCTCTATAAGATTGTACAAGAGGTGTTGTTCGTATTTTTGGTATTTCATTGTGTTGTATGTTTGTTTTGATACAATCTGTACACTGTGCATTTTTATCATCTGTTATCCTTTGACTTATAATCTCAGGATACTCTTGTATGAGTTTGTACAAGTAATCAAAATTAACATGACCTATTTGTCAATGTAAATCAACAATAGTGATTGCATTAATAGATTGTTTATTATGATGAAAAACTATCATATACAAGTTATTTTGTACATGTATTTCACCAATCTTTGTATGAGTAGGAGAATAAATAATACATTCATTGTTTGTTTTCATTAAAACATATCCTGCTTTGTATAATAGCACTTTACTAACAAGTGTGAAGTTCAGATTAGGATGATAGTATACATTTTGTAGTGAAATCATATTCACCTTAGTATGCTCATCAGCTTTGTCTTATAGTTTTATGTTAAATGTTATTACTCCACTTTTGCTAAGTGTGAATGACAATTTATTTGCAATTGTAACATTTATTAGGGTTGAGTTCTGAACATTCATAAGACAGAACAAGTATAGAGTAGTGTGTACATTTGCACCAGAGTCCAATATATTAATACAATGTATTAGTTCAGTATCATTACAACATATTGTGTTGATACATATGTTTGGATTGTAATTGAACTCCTTAATAACTTCTTTTGTATTGTCAAATGAGTTCATAAAGTCATCTACTTGTATAACACTATCCTCTTGTACTTCAAATACTGAAAATACATTAGATTCAGCAGATAAAGCAGATTCAGCAGATAGAGCAGATTGAACAAGTAAGCTGCTAGAACTCAATACTGAGGCTTCTACAATTGCAGACTCTAGCATCAGTATTTTATTAATGTCTTTAATGAATACTGTTTCATTATTGTCTCCAATAAATACTGCTACATTAAGTGTAGGTTGAGACAGTATAATAGTAGTAGTAGAAGCAGTAACTGTTTACCTATACTTTTTCTTTCTAGCTTCTGTTGTTTTACTTGTTAGAGGGTTTTAGTAGTCTTTTGACATATGCCTGTACTTATTACAGTTGTAACATTTAACTTTATTATAAGGCTTCATTTTGCCTTTAGCTACACTTTTGCCTTTTGTTTGTAGGCTGTCTTACTCAGTATCTTGTTTTGTTTGAGAGTACTGAGAATGATACTTAGTATATGTGTTTTGTAATTTGTGTATCAACTTAGCTAGTGTCAGAATGTCTTTCTAAGCTACTGTAACTGTTAGTAGTTGATTATAATAGGTAATCTGCCTGTCTAGCATTGTTACTACCCATCTATACTCACAAGGAGTAGTAAGGTTAATTACTAAAATGTATGTTGAAACTCCTGTAAAGTGTCTAAGAGAAGAACACAGGTGAATTGTTAAGTTTGAGGGGGAGCTAAACTACAAGTCTTAGGAGACTAGAGTGGTTCCAAACAGGTGTGAGTTCTTCCAGCACAGTTGCAACCTTGGAAGAGATGTGAATAATAGAAAGTACACTTTGTAAAGTACACAACAAACAATCTGATACAGAAAACAATAAAGACTAAGACTATACCTTACACTAGAGGACTTTGAGACAAGAGACAAGAGCTAAATCAATGGGTGAACTATCTGAATTCCCCCTGTATCTAGTATATGAGTAACTGTATATATACTTTTCCAAGTTCTAGAAAAGTGTAGTACTAACAGGGAAATGTTATGGCTGAACAAAAGAAAAATAACAAAATATACAAGAACAAATAAGAGAACCTTTTGCTAGAGGTTGGAAGAAAATAGGGTGAAAATGTATAAGGAAAATTTAAGTAGTCTGTATTCTAGCTATAGGAAATGTTATACAAAAGAGAAAAGCAAGATTTACATTGAAAGAAGTAGAAGGTTCTCATACTGTTATCATCTGATTAGTACAGACAAAGTGTGGAGAGTTTCAAGATTTCCAGCTGTCTCCTAAGATTATCACTTTGATTATCCTAATGTTCTATCTGATTGGAAGATTATAGTACTTTGATCTAGGTAATAATGACATAATAGTTTGCTGAGCCACTCACTGTAACACAACTTGTGTTCTGAGTCTGTAATAAGTACATAATCTGTACATTCTGTAAGGAAAACAATGTGTGTAAGCTAATTCTAAGACTGTACATACTTACAGTTCTGTTTACAAATGCTTGTAATGTAGAATAGTTGGGTGTTCTTAGAGTAGGCTTCTATAAGTCATGTGAGTGTTTAGAATTAATTACTATGATTGTCTGTATATAATGTACAGTTCTTAGTATAATACTGATTGTTTTATCTTCTAGTGTATCTACTTTGTGACTGTCTACAGTCACATGATTGATTTTATAATTGGTAGACTGAATGTAAGTTCTGTATGTATGTAAACATTGTTACTTATTCTTCCTACTTCCTTCTATTACTCTTACTATGTTATTACTACTCTTTAGCAAATTCAACAGTAAGTGTTGTACTCTTTTCTACTCTTTTTATACTGATTTTGTGATTTTCCTTAGAAATTGTATGTGTAACAACATAGTAGCTAGTAAGGGAATGGATGTGAATAATGAGTTAGTTGAACATATACTTAGTAAGTATCTCTGTAAAGTGTATTGTCTCTAACTTATATACTAATGTGTTTTACAGATTCTAACACAGAAAACAAACTAAAGAACAAGGTTGTAAAGGAGGAAACTAACAGATTGACCACAGATCCTGAGTCTGAAGACAAAGAGAGCTTAGACAATAATACTTATAATAATAATGATTCAGAGAGTGAGAAGGTTTAGTTTATACTAGTAGAGAGTTAATCTAACAGTAAGTCTTTTATTTCCTGTTTTCTAATCTGTCTACTAATACAGAACATCTTATAAATTGTAAAGTAACAGTAGAGGAGCTCACAAAAGTAAAGGAGAACAAAGCTACTATTAGGGCAAAAGTAAAGGTAGAGGCTAAGAAAGTAATACAGACTAAAGTTAAGAAAGAGGCTTAGACTAAGATAAAGAAGGAGAAGGAGAGGGGAAAGGAGAAGGAGAAGGAGAGGGAGAAGGAGAAGGAGAAGGAGAAGGAGAGGGAGAGGGAGAGGGAGAAGGAGAAGGAGAAGGAGAAGGAGAAGGAGAAGGAGAAGGAGAAGGAGAAGGAGAAGGAGAAGGCTATAGTCTTAGTATAGTTAGTAACAAAGTAGAAGAATAGGAAGGAAAAGGAGGAGTCTAAAAGTATGTGTGTAAGTATAGTTAACAAATTGTACTAAGCTAAAACAATGTTTCTCCTAGTTCCTTAAGTAGTTATAAAGCTAGAAAAGAAGAAAGAGAATAAGAGTAAGGGAAAAAGTAATGTAAATAAAGAGTAATTAATTTTCTAAGTATACTGACTCTATTTTATTGTCTAAAGCTAGTACTAGTACTTCTAAGTAAGAAGTACACTATTATTAAGGTAGAGATTTGTAAGGAAACTTACTGTTCCTCACAAGAGAATTCTAATCACTCTTAGTTTACTCAGCTACTAACTAGGATAACCTAGTACTCAAGCAAGGAGTCAGGGGAAAAGAATCCCCTTTACCTAACAGTCAATACTGTCTTTTATAAGAGTATACATGTGTAGATACATGAGGAGGAAGTGTAACTAACTATAATGAGAATATATACACTTGTGAGTCCTACTGTATAATGATCTAATACAATCAGTAATGTAGTAATAATAAAATACAAACTAGTAAATCAAATCCTTACACTTGCTCTCTAGCATTTAGTCCTAAATGCTAAAAATCAGTAGAAAAGGTAGTGAACTTACTTAAAAGTAACAGTTAGTAACAAGTAAATAAAGAAATAACTTGCTCATGTGTATGAGAAACATTGTTGTAATGTAGTACTGTCTCTCTGAAGTAATCCAAAGTCAATCTGATAAGTATTGAGACAGTAGTAGTGTTCTAGACAGTGAGTAGCATGGTTCTGAACCATGTGAAGCTAGATAAAACATTAATAAAATTAAATGTGGTCATTATTACTGTATAGTCAATTAGTAGGAAAGTTGCCTCTTGATTGTTACTATTAATACAACACTTTTCGAAAAGAATCAGTAGAGTTCCTAGGGAGATATAGTGTTTTGGCTCTTGAGTATTCTGAGACACACAGTGTAGATTGATATGTACAGAAGTAGAAATTCTGGCAGTGTGGTAATTGCAAATATTCTCTTCTCCTGCATCTTCAGGAAGTGTAGAGGTAAATCCCTGATCAACAAAGCTATAGCCTTCTTCCTCAATAGAATGTATTAGTGTTGTGGCTTCTAGCTGACCTTGCATGTTTCTCTGCTTCTGTAGAATAGTAATGCAATAACATGTAGCAGAGATGTATTCCAAAATTCCTCTGCTATGTCCTTGATTTTTCTAATAGACTAGTTCCTGCAAATGTAATACCTTGTGCTTGTATTGATAGAATGTCTCTAAATGTGTACTCTTTTGTGTGTAATAACCAACTGTGATGCAAAACTGGATATCCTGTTGAGCCTGATGTCCAAATACTAATTGTAGAGTACAACATAGAGTGTAATATCTGTCCTTGAATGAAAATATTGTCTTGAATTCAATAAGATTGTGAGGTATGAGCCTAATATTACTAGATATGTGAGTATATGTACAGTATCTCTGTGTGCAATGAATGTCCTGCTGTGTTCTCATACTGTTTCCTTGTGTCTTGACTTGTTTGTGTCTTTGTAAGTTGATTGATTTGATTCCTGAATTGTCCAAGTATACTTTCAATGTCTTATGGTGTGATGTTCTATCACACTGTGTCCAAGTAGCATTCTCTACTTTCCTGAGTGCTATAGCTGTCTGTATACTACATTGTTCTATGTATGTCTCAATGAAATGTCCTGTCTGTATGTACAGTAGTACTGCCTGAAGTCCTGAGTGTATGCTGCCAATTTCTTGTTCATTTGGCAAATCCATGTGTAGATCAATACGTTCTAGCATTGACTTCCTGTCTTTCTGTGTCCTTGTCCTTGTGCTGATGTATTCTTTCCTTGTGTACCTATCATGTGTCCTGTTTCCTGTAGTACTGATACTGTCTAGTACTGTGAAGTCCTTTGTAAAATTGTTCTGTAGCAATTCAAGTAAGAAAAATGTATGTTCAAACATGATTGTATGCTCAAAGAGCATGTATACAATACAATGCATGTGCCTCTTGCCCTCTTGTCAAAATATGACTTCATTTTCGGTGTAAAACGTCTGGTACTGTCCTGAAACCTTTCTGGGGTGTCTAGAGAGGTCTTCTGCATGATTTTGTACTTCAAACCGATTGTAACTACTCATTCCTAGAGTAGATTGAACTGTATCATTGTTCAATAAATGTCCTGGAGCATCCTAATACTCTATTTCTCTCTAGAGTGTTGAAATATCATTCCTGAATGCTCGAATAGTCTGATCAATCATTGATAATTCATTATTGCTCTGATATTTGCTGGCTGTATGCATATTGCCTTCACTTTCCCTTGAAGTGGTGTGATAATCTGTTTGAGTGGATTGAGCAGATTGTCTGGGTTCTGAACCTGTTCTCTGGCTTGAAGTTGCCCTCTGAACTTCTGTACTTTGTTCCATACAATGTGTATTGTTTCCTGATCTCAGTAGTGTCTTACTATCATTGTAGTGCATAGATTGTAGCAGTTCTACATTCTGTAGGTTGTAATTGTCATCCTGTAGCTTGAATAACACAATTCTTACTATGTATTCTGAGTATATGTGTGCTAGTGCATCTGTTTGAGTGCCTGTGATACTCATAATACGTCTGATAGAGTGTCCTGAGTCTATTCCAATGAATCCTGGCTGTCTGAAGGTGTATTTTGCAATGTAATACCTTATGTTCTCCTGAAACTGTGTTCTGTACAATATATCCTTGTAGTCTGAGCTGGTTCTGACGTTTCTGAACAATTCTTCGTTATGAACTGAATAGTTTCGTAGTGTAACATCCAATTGTACCTTATAGAACAATGTTCTATGCAAATTACTTTGATTGTGCTCATTACTGACCGTTTCTTCAATCCTGAAGCTGGAAATGTCTGTTCTGATGTCAACTGATGTAGTTCCTTTGTAGTACTCAATACTAATCCTGTATCTCTTCCTGTACTGAATAGAATCGACTGTGTATGCATTTGTCTGTGTCTTTCTATTGCTGTTAATATATCTCCATGCCTGATACTTATTCTGAAGCAGTATCATTGTATTCTCAATGTATATGCACTTTTCCTTACTCAATGTACTAATGTCTGTCTTCTGATGCATGATGTAACCTTCTAACTTAATAGAATACCTGTGTGAATTGTTTAGATTGAAATATTTCTCAGTATCCAAGAGTAGTTGTATTTTATAGTCCAGTAATGCTTGATAGATTGTCCTGCTTGTACAGTTTACTATTTGCATTGCCTTGTAAACTATAATACTATCTGGCTGGTTATATTCTGATTGTCTAACATTCTCAGGTCCTTTCCTGATGTCCTAGTACACATTCTTGTTGTCTGTGAATAGCCTGTATTTCTTAAGAGCATTGTTTCGATTTGTGGCTCTAAGAATTGGTAGTAGTGTCTCTGAAGTGTTCATATATGTGTTGCCTTGTGCCTACAGTGTCTTAGATTCCTTGAAACAATGGTTGTATGTGTGTTTCCTAGTCCTTTCCATGTGTCATACGTATCTGTAGTCTTGTAGAATCCTTTCTACACTGTATGCCTGTGCTTTTGAGTGTAAAATGTTATTGTATACTATATACAATTGTCTATCTTGATGTTTAGACTTCCTACAATGTTTATTCCTGTACTGAATGCCTGTAGTACAATGCCTAAGTGCTGTAGTCTCATAGGGTCTCGAATATACTGAATTTGCCCTTTCAAATGTGTTGTTTGCATGCCTGAACTTGTGTTTGTTCTTGAACTACTGCTTGAGCTATTCTTATACTTACTGTGCTCAATATGTGGCTTTGAACTGTGTAGTTTGCTGCACTCTGAATCAACTTTGTTCTCACTAATACCACTAGTGTATGCCTTGCCTGGGACTGCTTTCAATCACAAAGTATTGCTATGGGATCATTTGTTCACAGATTTAATGTAATGTATGCTCTGATGCCCTGAAAAACTTGGTATTTCCATTTGAGACTGTATATATCCAGGTATTTCGCTTTCTCTCTTATTCCTGGACCTGGCTAGGGTGTCGTATCTGTTGTAGTACTCCTGTACATTGCTCCTGTACAATGTGTAGTTGATATCTGCCATGTATGAGGTTAAACACTTGATTTTGTAGGTGTATGCTTGGTTTTTGCCCTCTGGATCAAGTACTGATCCTTATAGTTCCAATTTGCATTCACTTTTGCTATCCTCAAAGTACTGTTCTGTCAATACAATGTCTGTTTTGCTTGGATAGTCTGAATTGATTTCACAATCATATTGAATGCCTGGCAGTTCCGGTTTTTGTTCTGTTCCTTGCACTTTGTGTATTCCTCTTGCTTTGTGCTTTCCTTTTGCTTTCTGCAAATGCAATCGTTTGTCTGGACTCTTGAGTGTTTCTTCTACACTCTTAGATTGATAGTTCTGATCTCTACTGTCTGTAGGTACTGTAGCATGTCTGGCTTTCATTCTGTAGCCTGCCTGAAGTGTTTCATGCTTTTCTGTTACTATACTATTGAGTCTGCTCTTGTTTGATGAAGGAGTTGCTTTCTCCTCTTCCTGATACATTCTATCAAACTTGTACATTCTCTTATTCAAATCTTCAATGTCTATCAAACTGTGGAATGGGCTGACATGTCCTATGTCTATCTCAATTGCTCTGGCTCTTGTAATGTGTCTGAAGGTCTTACTTACCTTCTGGAAATCTTGTTCCTTATTGATTCTCTGTAGTTTCAATGCCTAGCTCTCCTGGCCTTTGTTACTCTTGTTCTTTGAGTCCTGGCTGCTTTCTTTGCTGTCTAAAAGGGTCTTAGGTGTCTTATTGCCCTCTACATTACTGTTGTCAATGTGTTTCCGTTCTGAAGTAAGTGTGCTCACTGGATACTTATCCACACTCTCACTGATACTAACTATATGTACTCTGTAACTCTTGTACTGGCTTGCAAATTCCTCAATGCTTGCTGTTAGCTCTCTATATTGACTTGGTGAATCCTCAAACCAAATCACCTGTTCTCTATTGAGTGAATCCTCAAACTCAGTAGCCTGAAATTGATTGAGCAAATCCTCAAGCTCAATTGCCTGTACTCAGTGAGTTGAATCCTCAAACTCGACCTTCTGTACTTGATTGGACAAATCCTTGAATCCAATTGCCTGTTCATCCTGAACTCGACTGTCTGAATCCTCAAGAACAATTGCCTGAGTGTTTCCACTCTCTGTACCTTTGTTTGCTATTTCTTTGAGCCTAGTAGTGTGAATACTTGCTAGTGTCTGCTCTACAGTGTGCATTTGTCTAACTATATGCACTAGTACAGTTACATGCCTTAGTTCTATGTTATTAGTATGTAGTAGTTCATCAGGGTGCCTCTAGCCTTGTGTAGACAAGGACTTATCACCTGGAATAAGTTCATTGGGTTGCCTCTAGCCCACAAGGGACAAGGACTTACTTCCTAGCATGTTAGTGTCAATATCCAGACTTGGGTACCCTCTGGGAATTGTCTGTCAAGGCTTGGCAGCCACATTGTAATCAATATTCAATGGGTAATCTTGTTGTCCATTGCTTGTAAACTTGATACACACCTGTTTGTTCCTTTTCACTGTCACAGATGCCTGGTCCTTGACCCATCCAATCAATGCAAACCTCTAGTGTATCCAGCACTGGTCCATATCAATATGTGATAATGCATTCCAGAAGCGTTCTGCAGCATTCTGAAGCATTGTGAACCTACTGAGGGCTAATCTAGTAAGTAGTCTCTGTTTCTACTCGAAAATTGTAACTTTACTCACTAAAAATTCCTGATAGGTACTAGACAATGAGGGAGACCTAGGGTTGATCAGACCCTTCGGTTCCTCAGCATCCAGCAAGGGGTTTCAGTGCTAGGTGGGTACAGTCAAAAATATGTAAGGAAACTCACTGTTCCTCACAAGAGAATTCTAATTGCTCTTAGTTCACTCAACTACTGACTGGGATAACCTAGTACTTGAGCAAGGGGTCAGGGGAAAAGAATCCCCTTTACCCAGCAGTTGATACTGTCTTTTATAGGGGTATACACGTGTAGATACATGAGGAGGAAGTGTAACTAACTACAATGAGAATATATGCACTTGTGGGTCCTACTACACAATGATCTGACACAATCAGTAATGTAGTAATAATAAAATACAAACCAGTAAATCAAATCCTTACAAGATTCTGGTCTCTAGTAAGGAAACATATACAAAAAACTAGAAGGTTGTAGTAGAGTCTTTAAGTAAGAAGGGTAAGAATATCCTTCTAGATTAGATAGAGAGAATAATCTTCTACACACTCAAGTGTATAAAGTATATAGAGAGATACAAGGGTTCTTAAGGATTCACTTGTTAGACTGTAATAGATTAGTTATACTATAGTAATCTGAGTAAGTCTGTTTCAATCTTATTTTTGACTGTGTTAATAGTAATTGTTTGTATAGAAAACTAGTGTATAGTATGTATATTCTACTACTCTGAATGTAGCCTAAAGAGAATCTAGTATAAGACTAGAGGGCAAACTGTAGAATTACATAGTACAACTTAGAGCCTGTATTCTATCATCCTTCTAATCACACATAGTAAAGCTGGAACTATCTACAACATTTACTCACAAATAACTAAAGAGTTGAACAACTTAGAGTTGTAACTAATAATAATAAAGAACAAGTTTGATACAAAGATTATAGCTCTAAGGTAGGGTATTAACTTCTTAGCTATAGTAGTAGAAGCCTCTGTAGATAGTAGAGTAGAAGAGTTAGAGTAGGAAATTGAATAGGGTAGAAAGTAGTAAAATAGAAAGTCTAGTTATGTTTTTATAAAAAAAAAAACTGGAAACATAAGGAATAAACAGAATAGAACAGAAATGGATAGAATGGATAGGAAAATAGATAAAATAGAGAGTTCAGAGGAATAGAATAGATGGATAATTTTTTTTTTTATGATTTATGTATAGAACTAGTAGAATAGGATAGGAATAGGTAGAAAAGAATCATAATTTGTATAAAGGTTTATATACTTATAGAATGTTGTATAAGCTTTTTTTTTTGTGATTTATTGTAAATGAGAAGGAATGTAAGGGAAGATCAGAAGTATGTGAATATAAAACATAACAAAGTATGGAGAACTGTGGTTGAACACAGTATTTACAGATTTACACAACTAGTAAGTGTTACTAGTAAGGAATCAATTCTCTATGTTTTAGTTTCTAGTACAAGACTAGGAGAGTATATTGAAAAATTGTACATTCCTAGATTAAGAGTCTGTAACTTCTGTACTAGGTTCTACTTCAAGCATAGTATCTGAAGCACAGTTGTCTAGATCATCTGTATCCTTGTAACTAGTCCTGTACAGTTCTGCATCTTCTAGTATTAGTTCTGTAGCCTTAATAAGACATGAGATAGGAACTGTTAAATGTGAACACAGAAAATACAGAATTAAGCAAAATACTGTAATACATAACTTGGCTACTACTCTATCCAGTTCTACTACAACATAAGTGTTTCCTTTCATTCTTCATACTACTACAAACAGTCCAAGGTATTACAGTTTCATCTTTCATCCTAAGTTGTTACTCACTTTCAAATTGTAGATTAGCACTAGTATACCTGGGGCAAAGTTGTAGTCCTTGATCTAATTATGATTGACTTCTGTAAAATGCTTTACATATCTTTTGTAGGCTTTCTAAACACATTCTATCATTTGTATAAGGTTGTCCAGTCTCTTCTACAATTGTTGTACTTGTATCACTACCAGTTCCTCTATTGTTAGTAGTAATCCTTCAGGTAGAACCAAATACATTGCCTTGTTCAGGTCAAACAGTAATATTGGCTCTACTCTATAAACAAGGTAATAAGGAGAATATCCAGTTGCTTTCTGAATTGTAATCTACTCTGCCCAGAATATGGAATGTGTGTACTTATACTAATGTCTAATATTGTCTCCTACTGTCTTTACAATTGCTTCCTGTATGTCCAAGTGTTTCTGCTCAATAATTCTGTTTGTGTAGGAGTTATACACAGAAATCTGGATATGATTAATGTAGTATTGTTCTTACAGATAGTCTAACACTACAACATAAGGTGTTCTGTTGTCTGTTATGAGCTTAGGACATGCTCTGTATTAGTATAGAAGTTCCTTAAAGATGAACTGTCCTATTGCCCTTCTGTTTTCTGTACAAAGCATGCAAAACTCTAGATACTCTAATAACAAACAGTGTGTATGTACAATATATCAGAATCTTCCTACTTTTGGCATAACCTTTGTATCTATGTGGATCTTTTGGAAAAGCAGCACAATCTCCAGAATACTTGGTGGAATCAGTACTTGTTGTATCTGTCAAGTCTGACATGTATGACAAGTCTTAATAAAGTACTTAACATCTTCTATAAAAGATAACTACTAGAACCAATCCAGTAAACAGGCTTGTACTATAAAGATCCCCTTGTGTCCTAAGTCTTTGTGTGCTATCCTAACCAACTCCTATCTCCTGTCCTTATCTGGCACAATCTAATACTTTCCTTCAGGACCTCAATACTAAATCTTGTCATTCTGTACAAAGAACTATACTATGTATTGTATAAATATTGGAAAATCAGTATCTATAATTCTACTTGGTTTGTAGAGCAAGCTAAGATACTCTTTCACAGCCTCCAGCCTTGCTTCTTGCCTTTCAGCAGTTAGTGATTGTAGGAATCATTCTACTGTTGTATCCAAACCCTCAGTCTTGTTACTGTAGATACTACACACAACCCCTATCAGCTCTAGATTGTCAACTTCTGCTTTGTCATCCACTCCTTCTACCTCCTTGGTTTGCACAACTCTGTAAGACTCTCCTCCAGCTTCCTGTTCCTGTAGTCCTTTGTCTGCTTCATCTTCTACTCTTCTACATTCTAGATCAGGTTATTCTAGTCTATCTTAATGTATCCAATTCCAGTTCTGTTTCAGAATAACAACTTCCAGGAATAATCTATATTACAGTCTGCTAGAATGTGTTGCCTGTAGTGTATCCTTGTTTACTTGAAATGATCTGTTAATAATGTTGTTGTGTGTCTCTCAGTGTATTACATTTGAAACCTAGGACTGTGATTCTACACACTCAACTAATAAAGCTTTACATTCTGTAGACCTACAAATCTCCAGCTAATGTCTGTGTTGTATTAATTTTATTTCTGCCCTATAAAATCTGTATAATTTGTCAATCCAGTCTTCATAGGTTTCATTGTCTAGAGGGTCTTCAGGTGCTACTCAACATTACAATAATCTGTCTGTACACTTAAAGTCTGATGCAGGAATGTAGCAGAACTTGAAATCAAATAGCAAAATACTAGCTATCCAGTGTAACAATTGTACTACCTATACATTTGTACAACATGTGTTGTAGGTACTTGTAAGTGTTTTCCTTTTTGTTTACTAGACTACCCTGTATCCTACTATACATGTATATACATATATAAAGGGTTTTTGAGCTAAGGGTTAGGGGATTCTTTCTCCTTCTCAGTGCTTGATTACTAGGTTATCCCAGTTAGTAGTTGAGTGTGCTAGTAAAGAGAGAATCTTTGCATAAGGCTAGTATACCTATCCTTACACATTTTTGACTGAACCCACCTTTCTATAAACCTGCTAGGCTTTGACAACCAGAACTGAGGGCTTGATCACTCTAATACATTCCTCACATTGCCTAGTACTCTTTTGAATTCAAAGAAATCAGTGAGTAGTTTGCAAATCTAAATTAGAGACACATATACTCTCACTATAGCTACTAAGATACTCAGAACGCTTGAGGGACAAACGGATTGTTCCCCTCAATGTGGAGAGACCTCCTCATCAATATTGTAAGAGGTAAGCATTATTCAGAAGTACTGAAGAGCAGCTTTCCCTGAATGTGGAGAGATTCAAAACAGTGTGCACTACAGATTTTGAATTAACAGAGCATACAGACAATGGACAACAAGATTATCTGTTGAGTACTGAACACAATGTGGCCACCAAGCCTTAGCAGACAATCCTAGAAGGGCCCCCAAGTCTGGAAGTCACTATTAACATGCTAGAGAATAAGTCCTTGTCTGTTACAGGCTGGAGGCAATCTGATGACCCTTTGTCAGGTGATAAGTCCTTGTCTACACTAGGCTGGAGGCACCCTGATGAACTATTACATACAAGTAACATAGAACAAAGGTATGTACCTGTACTAGTACATATTGTTAGACTGATACACACTGTAGAGCAGACACTAGCAAGTACTTACCTTACTAGGCTCATAGAAGTAGATAATAGTAGTACAGAGAGTGTAAATGCTTAGGAAACTGGTATTGAGGATTCTGTCAGTAAGAACAAGAGTATCAGTAAAGGAACAATGCTTTCCTTACAGTAGGAAACGTTCCAGAAGGCTAGAAAGACATTCAGAAACGTCCCTAGGCCAGAGACACTAAAAGCCATGAGTAGGCTAGCCAGTCCATTCAATCAAGGAATTGATATCAAGGAATTGAACAAGAGAACTCATAAGTACAATAGTATGTATTAGGAACATGAAGGAAACATTGATTTGGACACAATCAATCTATCCAAACTAACTGGAGACAAGTTAGCTAAATGGATGTATCAGAAAGTACATTGTTGACACCTAGAAGCTACTAAGGGAATGCCCAAACGATCAGAAGATACTTCACAGTTTGAAAGCACACGTCCTTGGAAGAAAGATCCAGGTAAACCTGTACCTAGTAATAAGAAAAGTGTAAGAGCAAATAAAGGAAAAGCTCTAGATATTTGTAATTACAGTCAGGTAGAACTAGACAGTTCCAGCAAAGCAGATTCTGATGTACAAAGAATGTATTTTCAGGAGATAGAGCACAGACAAAATGTAGAATCAGGACAATAGAATTTCAGAAATGAAGACTACAGTAAGGCTCTCAGAACTCCTCAGGAATTACCAGTTCGTTTCAAGCAAGAAACGTATTGCCCTAAGATAGAAAATCAAGGCAAGGACACATACTACAGATATGACACCCTAGCAGGGCAAGGAGACACATTGCAGAATAAAATACCTGCATATATACACTATTATACTGATGTTCAAGGATTAATGTATACATCCAGCACAAAACACAATATTAAAATGAACAGACTGAACCCAGATGTGAAACTTATGGTTCCAGATGCCTCTAATGACAGTGAAGACGAATCAGAAACTGTGAAAGGCAAAGAGAGTGAGGAAAAGAATTTCCACTACAGTTCTGTACCCTCTATCAAGTACAGTGTAGATAGGAATAGCAAAGGCTACAGAAAAAGAACTACACAAGATACTGCTGAGCCACAAAGCTCAAATACACTACAGACAAATAGATTCACATTAGTGAGACCCTCAGACAACCTTGCAAGAAAGAGTTATGTGAATTGTGTAATACAGAGAGTAGAAATTGTAAAAAGGCAGGATCCTGACCTGGATCCAGGCAATAGCTCTTTGGATTCTTTGGATTCAAGCAGATACTTGAGTTCTGACGATAGTAATGATAGCAATGCATTATTCGAACCTACAGACATTGATTCAAGCGACTCTGAAGGTACTAAGAAGTGTAAAAAGCTTGCTAAGAGGAAATGGAACAGGGAACTTCTGAAATTGAAGATACAGATGCAGAGCACAAAACCTATTGTTCCTACAGTTTATTCAGGTGAACCTAACCTTCAAAGATACACCAAGTTTGTCATGGAAGTCAATCAGTACATGAAGCAATCAGGTTTACATTATTTCCCTAAAGAACAAGTGGGAGTACTACCTAATTTCATTAAAGGATGAGCTATAGACTTCTATCTACAGAAAATAGGTATGAACAAATCTCAATGGACCTTATCCCAATTCTTTAAAGGTCTAATGGTACT
>NW_006760406.1:93808-94464 GCF_000271605.1 Fomitiporia mediterranea MF3/22
AGTGAACATAAGATACAATTGTTCCAGAAAGAACTGAAGATACTAGGCCACATTATCAATGATCAAGGCATTAGAATAGACCCTCATAAAGTCGATTCTATTCAACAATGGAAAGTACCTACTAATAAAGATTTGTTACAAGGTTTCTTAGGATCAGTAGGGTATTTAGCACTCAATATACCTCAGTTACACATTTCTACAAGTATTTTATCAAAGATTGTAGGAGAAACTGTATTTTTCAGATGGACATTCACTGAACAGTGAGCATTTGATCAAATAGTAAAGCTAGTATCAGATTTCAGGCATAATCACAGGATAGTATTGGACTACAGTAAGAATGTGCTACCTATCAACATTGTTACAGACACTTCAGCTTTAGGAATTGGAGGAATAGTCAGCTAAGGTCATGATTAGAAAGATTCCAAGATAGCAGTGTTTTTCTCAGCGAAATTAAACCCTGTGCAACAGAATTACTTAGTACACAATGTAGAATTACTAGCAGGAGTAGAAACTATGCTAAGACACAAGAATCTACTATAAGGAATGCATTTCTTTTGGTATACCAATCACAGAGTGTTAGAACACATTCTAAGGCAACCAGTATTAAGTGGAAGACAAGCCAGATGGTTAGAGAAGATATCAGACTTTGATTTCAC
>NW_006760406.1:95284-108884 GCF_000271605.1 Fomitiporia mediterranea MF3/22
CCTAATTACATTGTTAGCAATTGTGATTCCCTATTTACCAGTACGTTTTGGAGAAGATTACATGAACTTATAAGTATTAAATTGAAGCTATCAAGTGTATATCATTCACAGACCAATGGATTGACTGAGAGAATGAACAGAACAATTACTCAGATGCTCAGACAGTGTATTTCTCCTAAACAAAAGGATTGAATACATAAACTACTTATGATTGAGTATGCTATCAATACAGCAAGGTCAGAAACTACAGGATATGCACTATTCTTTCTAAATTATGGCTGGATGCTAAGGAACTTGATATGGAACAACCCTAGGAAGGATGAATATCCTGGAGTAAGGACTTACACTCAGAAAGTAAAGGATACAATACTACAGGCACACAATGCAATCCTTCAGGCAAGGGTAAAGCAAACTAGACATGCTAATAGATGCAGACAACCCTCTTCCTTCGAATTAAACAATCTAGTGTATGTTTCTACAAAGAATATGAATCTACCAAGACAGCAAGTGAGGAAACTAGTACTAAAGTACATAGGACCTTACAGAATAATCTGGAATGTAGGAAACAAGGTATTTGAACTAGATCTACTCAGGGAAATGAGGAATCATAACATACACCCTGTATTTCATTCATTACTACTTAGGATACATGTTCCAAACAATGATAGATTATTCTCTGGAAGGGAAGTAGGACAAGTTACTGGATTAAACAATGAGAACAAGGAATGGACAGTAGATTCGATTGAAACTCATACAGGACAAGGGACTACTGCTTTGTTCAAAGTACTATGGAAGTCTGGAGATCACACATGGCTACCCTATAATAAAATTGTACACCTTGAGGCATTAAAGGAATACTTAGACATACTTGGAATTGATTCTATCAATGTACTAACTCTAGGAAAGGGAAAACTTGATACTAATGACCCTCAGGTTAGTATCAGTCTAGTAAAACATGAGGCAACCTTTCAAACACAATGCTACAGTATGGACATACAGGTAGACATATGTAAAGGCTTTAAAAACTGTACATATAGTTACTTTACTGTGCATATCATGTCTACTACTCAAGAATCTGTTACTCATACGTTTGCATCTGCTTTTCTACAAGGCACAAATATGCCTCATCCTCCTCTACAACTCTTAGTTAGCCCTCAAGCACAACCAATCACACAGGATTGGGTTACTCACAACCACAGTACAAGCACTGACTATGTTTTCAATTGAGAGGAGCTTAAGGAGATTGCAGCTTTCTCTAGGGCTATCCACAACAATTCCCTCAACCCTACTATACAACTCCCAGAGTATTATCTTATTGTATTATGCTTGTATAACTTCCACATTCCTTCTCATACAAGACTGAGCCTACTACCACTGTTCCAAGACTGTATTCAACATGCTAAGATGATGCAAGTGTCCCAGGACTTTGTATACTGTAAGAACATGGCTTTGAACCAAGGTAAATGTGCATATATTCTACATTATATTATTACAAGCACATGTACCTTACTGTTTTACTTAGGTGTGAAGTGTAGAGCTGAGCAAATCAACAATGGAACTACTATATTCCACTCACACAACTGCAAACATCCTCGGATCGATTCACAATTACCCTTGACGTCTACTGATCTTACTTCAGTACTCAATATGAGTGCTCTGAGCTCATTCAACACTCAAGGCATTACTCTACTACTGAATCCACTGCTTTCTGCTCAATCCAACAGCCATTCCAACCAATCTGCTGTAAGTTCCACCAGTTCTGCTACAGAACATGTCCAAGCCAGACAGGAACACGTCCAGTCCACTACAGGACTGATTGAAGACACATCCATGGCTGTAGAGAACGTCCTAGTGTAGCAGTACTGAACTTTGTAGTAAGTTACTAACATTTTCTTTTGTTTTTGTATTGTTATTTTGTTTATTCTGGTACTAACTCTCTTAGCATTTAGGACTAAATGCTGGAGGGTGAGTGTAACAATTGTGCTACCTGTACATTTGCACAACATGTGTTGTAGGTGCTTGTGAGTGTTTTCCTTTTTGTTCACTAGACTACCCTGTATCCTACTACATGTGTATACACATATATAAAGGGTTTTCGAGCTAAGGGTTAGGGGATTCTTTCTCCTTCTTGGCACTCAATTACTAGGTTATCCTAGTCAGTAGTTGAGTGTACTGGTAAAGAGAGAATCTTTGTGTAAGGCTAGTATACCTATCCTTACATCCAGCAATTGATTGTAGTATTAGACTGTAGGTCAGGCTTATTAATCATTCCCTTCACATATAAAGCATCCATTTCTACAATTAATTTCTTGACACTTATAAGATATATGTGTAATGTATGAAGTGCACAATAAAGTCTGAACAGCTCTATTTTTGCTTGCAAATATTGTGCTTACATTGTGTTCCAGTTAATCAATCCAAATCAATTTATTCTCTGTTTGCAATCTGGGTGCTCCTAACCAATATACTATCCTACTCTAATGATAGACAAATCTACTGTTAAGACTACTAGATACTCTAACTCATAGTCAATTAGTGTTAGTGTAAGGCAATGTAAGACTACTTCCTTGAGTACATTCATAGATTTCTGTGCTTTGTCATTCCAATTGAATATCAAGTTCTTTTGTGTGAGTTGATTGAGTGGTTGTGCTAACTTTGCATAATTTCAAATAAAAACATGAAGCACTCCTACTGTTCTAAGAAATCCCTGTACTTCTGTAACACTCTCACAAGGCAGCCAATCCCTAACCTTCTGTATTTGTGATTCTTCAGCCTCTCTCCCCAAATACATTAGCTTATGCCCAACAAATATTGTGGAATCATTACAAAGCATTATCTTCTTTCTAGAAAATGTCCCTCCTACAGCTTTCACTCTCTGCAAAATCCGGTTTATGTCTATCAGATGCTTGTAAACAAACTTCCATATTCTCTTGTTCTCAGGAAGCATTTCCTCTGTTCTGTCTGCTTTCTCATATCTCAAGCAGGGTCCAATTACTAAAACATTGTCTGTGTATAGGTTTGTAACATCTGGAATCTTGTTACAAAGAATAAACACTAAGTCATTATACAGAATCTGTACTGAGTTAGTGTAACCTATTAGCAACACTGTTAAGCAAAACGTTCCTAGAGGTGTCTGGAACATTGTCAGATCTCTAGACTGCTCATCCAAACTCCTCTGATCAAACATAATATGCAAATTGAGTTGTGTATAGCATACACAACCTCTGTAGCTTTCTATAATTAGTTCCATGCTCAGCAGAACAGCTGTGTCCTTTATTGTAACTGTGTTTAACCTCTGCAAATCAATAATAAATTGCAAGGATATTCTGTCTTTCTTTGTGACACAAAACTATTACAATTGATAGGAGGAATTTAACAGTTCTATCACTCTGTTACACAACTTCTCCTTTAACAACTCAATCACCCTCTTCTTAATTCTACATACAATCAGAATACTTCTCTCTACCTATAGTACATACTCTACAGTCAGAATTCAAATAGGATTGAAATATGTAGGGTCTAATGTTCCTTGCTCCTCTTCTATCTATACAAACACTTCTGACTGTAGCATTAATAGGTTCTCTGTAAGTTTCCATTCTTCTAACCATAGGAATCCTGATTACAATTCTCTAATTACTTGCATCCATTCTTCTATAAGTCTGTCAGTAGGCACAAATGACTGTAGTATTGTCAGTAATATAGGCATCCTAGCTAGGAGATTAGGGTGCTGTTGTCTAACTATGTGGAACTCCTCTAGAAGTACTCTAAGTATAGGGTGCACCTTATTTGCAACTTTCTTGTAAGCCTACAAAACTGTGTCAAGTTTGTCATCTGGTGTATTAAGAATTACTGACTTTTATGACTCTACTGTCTCTATCATTTATGATTCTGTAACTCATAATCCCTGACTGTAATCCTGTCTTACATTTACTCTACTTTCTTTGTCTCTTCCTCTATATAGAATCATTACCTTACTATTACTCTTCTGCTTGTTCATTCCTAATCTGCTTGTCATATGTGTATCTCTCTAGAATTGTAGTGTTTCTAGTTCCTTAACACTTCTCAAAAATCTGTCTCTGGCTCATATTGTAGTACTCTTACTCTGGTGGACAGAGACTACCTCCTTGACAGATTATTCAGGTCCTAAAGTGTTATGTACTGCTCCCTGTTTGTAAAATCTTTAGTTTCACATTCTGTAGTTACAAAGAACAGTCTACCTAGTAAGATTCTGAACAGAGCTTTCTACACAACTTGTACTATAATATCTATGTGAAGCATTCCTATAGAGAGTCACAACCTCAGAATCTGTCCTACAGTCAATCCCTGACCTGTGTCTACTGTTTTAAGTATAACAGTCATATTACAATCTAACAGAATCTTTAATACTTTCCATACATTGGCTCAAACTATGTTCATACTTGAACCCTAGTCAAGTACACAATCCACCTCAATTTTTCTGTCTACTATTGTCTCAAGCATACAGAGTAGAAGCAAATGGTTGACTTCTACTAACACATTACAATACTGTTACAGTACACAAATGTTTGATCCTGTAACAGGCAGTTCTCTATTGTAGAATGTAGTGTTTCCATCTGTTCAGCACCTTAATGTAACTAATTTGCAAGTCTTCTTCCAAAGCTCTAGAGACAATACAAGTAACTCTTACTGTATAATACACACTTCCTAGTCTAAGCTGTGTTCTAAAACTCTTCCAGCTATTTCCAGGTCTTTAATTAGTACAATATAACAGTATAAGTACTCCTTCATTCTAGTTCCATCTTACTGTGTACTCACTAGCATTGGTCTGATATTTGTAGGCTTTACTACTTTGTAATCACACTCTTACTTTCCCTTCCCCTTTACATTCTTTGCTTTCAATTGTTTCACAACCTTCTTACAGGCTTCTCCTAGCATTACTTCAAGCCTTTCAAGCTCTGCAAGGTTCTCCACCTCCTCCTCTTCTTCTTCATCAACCTCTACCATTATAACTAGTACAGGAGCTCCTAGACTGTGTGCTACAACTGGTACAGTTTGTACAAAACTAACAGAGTGTATTTGTAACAACAGAAAGTGGCTATCAACCTTTTCCTTCAAGGTCTGCCCTATCCCAGAAATAGTGTTTCTGTTAACTATAATAATTTTATTGTCTGGGCTCTGTATACACTTCCTGTTTGTAATGTATTCTAACACTTTTGAGCAACTGTGTATAAAATGTCCAGATTCTCTACAAAACACACAGCTTCTGTTTCCTGATCCTCTGCCTGAACCTCCACCATATCCTCCTCCTCCTAATCTTAGGCCTTACTTTATTGACTCTACTTGTAATTGTAGACTCTAAAGCACTTCCACAATACTTGTCAAATTAACTTCCTCCTGTTTGACTAGAATTATAGGCTGACTCACAAGTGTATCCAATCTACTAACTACTATGAGTATAGATCCCCTAAGGATCAACCCTACTATAGCTACAACTGGTATGATATTATACACAAGTCTGTCCTTATGGTCTGGATACTTGATTTCTAACTTCTGTGTCAGTTTCTCTACAATTGCTCTACAGAACACACACAGAAAAACACAGTAAGATTCCTCTAGTAACAGCTTATTGTTAGTTGTCAAATAGGTTGCTATGAGTGTAAACTCTTGGTGGTACATTCTCAAATTGTCCCTATTTGTAATTCCTCTCTCTGCCCATTTCTGTACTACAGTATCTAAGTCACTTCTAGCATATTGTACTCCTGTCTTAAGACTCAGGTAATATACAATTACTCCTGTCTTAAATGTATCCTAAGACACTTTATCTGTATTATCCTACAAATCCTCCACTTCTACAGACACATACTTTATTGTAAGCAGAATGATATCTGCTCCAACTATGTTACATTTGTTTGTAAGACTTTCCATGTCTACAAAATACCTCTACAACTCTTAGAGCTTGGTTCTGTCAAAGGACAGTACATTACATGCTCTACAACAAGGTGGCTTCAGAATGTTCAATGTAGCCATTAGCTGTACTACTGGTCTTGGTTGTAATAGAATTTGTGTATTTACTTGTAGTTGCTAAAGTAGTTACATGTTACTTACAAGTTGTTGTTACTGTAACTGGAGCTGTGTTGTTAATGATACACTAGTTGCTAGTGAGAGTAATAATACTAGCTACTGGACTGTCTCTGTTTCCTGTAGAGACAACTGTGCTCTTCTACAATGTAGTGTTCTAGTTATAGTCAGTTACAATGTTGATACAGTTTGGGAAAGTTGTAGAGTAGCTGGCAATCTTGTACACAATCCTAGAGACATAAAATGTAGTAGTTTGTTGTGAATTCAGAAACTGATTACTTGAGGATTGAGTGATGATGCTACAAGGTCTTCTTCTTCCTCCTCTTTATTACTGACTTGAGTGCTCTACTGTTCTAATAGTGTTCCTAAGGTTTCTACAATATCAGATTCTGTACTTCTAGTGTTCAGACTATTGAATGTTTTGTAGTGTAATTGGATTCTAGCAGATCTGCATGTTCTGCTCAATACAGGTACTAGTACTGACTGTGACTGAGTTGACCTAAGGCTACAGGCTAGTGTCTGAGAAACCTGTTTGGGATACTGAGAACTGTTGGAACTCATATTGTTTAACTATAGAAACCCCCCTTACAGTAGGCTCCAGATGAAACTCCTGTAAAGTGTCTAAGAGAAGAACACAGGTGAATTGTTAAGTTTGAGGGGGAGCTAAACCATGAGTCTTAGGAGACTAGAGTAGTTCTGAACAGGTGCAAGTTCTTCTAGTATGGTTGTAACCTTAGAAGAGATGTGAATAATGGAAAGTACACTTTGTAAAGCACACAACAAACAATCTGATACAGAAAACAATAAAGACTAAGACTATGCCTCACACTAGAGGACTTTGAGACAAGAGACAAGAGCTAAATTAATAGGTAAACTATCTGAATTCCCCCCATATCTAGTACATGAGTAGCTGTATTTATACTTTTCTGAGTTCTAGAAAAGCATAGTACTAACAGGGAAATTTCATGGCTGAACAAAAGAAAAATAACAAAATATACAAGAACAAATAAGAGAACCTTTTGCCAGAGGTTGGAAGAAAATGGGGTGAAAATGTATGAGGAAAATTTAAGTAGTCTGTATTCTAACTACAGGAAATGTTATACAAAAGAGAAAAGCAAGATTTACATTGAAAGAAGTAGAAGGTTCTCATACTGTTATCATCTGATCAGTACAGACAAAGTGTAGAGAGTTCTGAGATTTCCAGCTGTCTCCTAAGATCATCACTTTAATTGCCCTAATGTCCTATCTGATTGGAAGATTACAGTACTTTGATCTGAGTAATAATAACATAATAGTTTGCTGAGCCACTTACTATGACACAACTTGTGTTCTGAGCCTGTGATAAGTATGTGATCTGTACATCCTGTGAGGAAAACAATGTGTGTAAGCCAATTCCAAGACTGTACACACTTGTAGTTCTGTTTGTGAATGCTTGTAATGTGGAATAGTTGAGTGTTCTCAGAGTAGGCTTCTATGAGTCATGTGGGTGTTCAGAATTGATCACTGTGATTGTCTGCATGTAATGTACAGTTCTTAGTGTAATACTGATTGTTTTAATGTATTGTTATTAGAGGCTTTATTATGTACAGACAACTGTCTGTAGATTTGTTCAATGTTGTCTAACATCTTATCAAACTGTAATACATACCCTTTTACTGTAAACAACAGAGATATGTTTATAGCATGTGTCATCATTGTTTGAACATTGTATTATTCAGAAAGTACCTTTATAAGACTTCTAACACTTGTATGTGTTGTAAAGTTTGTATAAATTGTATCAGTTATTGTTTTCATTATATAATGATACAAAACATTGTCTGTACATATGCTAGCATCATTAGAGGAAGGGGGATTGTGCTCTAGATGGTCTAAGAGTATTATAGTAGTGAGTGTACTGTGTATGTGTAAGTACTATATCTTGTATCCTTTTATACTAGCCAACTTTTCTGTTCCCTCAAAGAACTTTGTAACATTAGAGTCCTTCATTATAGTATTAACAAAGGTATACATTGTAGACAACATTGTGATGGGTTTAGAGGGAGAGGAAGGTCTTAGGCTTAGTAGTCTAGTAGAAGGTAAAGACATTCTGTAAGAGCAAGTGTGTAAGAGTATTTAATAAGTACTAAGACTTATAACCTTTTAATAAGTATAGTAGGAGTGCCCTAAGTACTCTCTCTTATTAAGACATTAAGCAAGTGTCTACCTTATATACTACATAGTAAAGTCTAATAGTCTGAGACATTTCAAGTATAGTAATTCTATATAAGGCAATTAGGGATTTCCTAATCTAGAGTGTAATCTAATACAAAGTCTTACTCAGAGAGACAAAGAAGAAAGTCACTACTAGTAAGAAGCTCAAGTTTGACAGAGTAGAGGTTCTGAGACACAGAACAACAAGTATTTCAAAGAAGAAGGACAAGAAACCTAAGCTAGAACTAAAGCCTACACTACCTACTAAAGTAAGTCAGACCCTAAAGTATAACAGATTGAAGCACACTAACAAGCTTACTGTTAAACTACTACTAGAACTACATTAGTACTATAATCTCTCTCTCATTAAAGACCCTGTCATTGTCTAGCAGATAGTCTCTCACATTCTAGACTCTAGTATTAGTCTCACCCTAAAGGAGCTGTTATTAATTACACCTAATGTCTGAAAGCAAGTTAAGGAACTGTCATCCACTAGGCAAGTTCTAAACACTACTACACACCTTGTCTTAACAGAACTCTCAGAACTAATAACTTCTAAAGATACAATTGTAGCTTAAATCTTATAACACACATAGAGTCTAGAGTCAGTTACAGAACAGACTATACTGTTATATACAGTTAAAGCTATCTTCAAAGATACTGAAGAAATCTACTATATTCTAGACTAAGGAGTAACACTCTGTATCATTTACAAGGATGTATAAAAATGTCTCAGAATCTATCTACATTCTAATCTTACAATTATGCTTGAAACTACTAACTCTAAACAAGTACTAATACTTAGTACTGTTAAGAATGTAAAGATCAATATTGCTAGAGTTAACATTACCCTCTAAGCTCAAGTTGTTTGTCAAGCCCTGTTTGAGGCACTCTTAGGCTAACTATTCTTTACTATCACAGAATGTAAAACAAAGGACTTTATTAACAGTAACCAATCTATAACACTATTAGATCCCTCAGATTGTTAACAGAAGTGCTGAGTTATGACTAGAACACAAACTGTTCTGTAGAAACACAACAAACAAGGATTTGTAATAATTACTAATCTCTCAACTCCTATATTAGTCAATCAGCCCCTTAGTGTTTAGAACAAACAGTGTTCTGATTTGAGTTCTAATACTACTAAAGCTGTAATTCCTAACACACACACACTATCCTATAATAGACACACACTAGTCTCTACTATAGTCAATCTACTCCTTAGTTGTCTAGCCACCCTATTACTTGCTCTAGAATTAGACCCCTTTGTTCTATACACACCTAACAGTCCTAGAGAAAATGTATTTGTATACAAGAAGGTAGTAAAGAAGGTTAGACCAGTTGCTAGAACTCTCCTAGAAGAGTTTCAGATCATTCAACAGAAGTATCCTAATCTGTTAAAGAACATATCAGAACTACTACTGTACTCTAAACTGTTTGTTCTAACACACTGTTTCATACAAGAATGTATAGAAGCTCTTAACATTAATCTATACAACTTCCTCTGGCTAGAAGAGTGCCAGCTTTTAATCAACCTGATTTTGATGTATAAGGATGCCTTTGCCTGGAACAAGCTTGAGAAAGGTGCTCTAGACCTGAAATACTTTAATCTAATATTGATTCTAACTGTTCCACATATTCTATAGGTACAAAGGAACATCCAGATTCTACAGGGAAACCTTGACACAGTTATGAAAATTCTTAAAGACAAAATCACTACTAGAGTTTACAAGCTGTCAAACTCATCTTACTGTTCCTAATAGTTTACTATAGTAAAGAAAGACAGAAAGTCTCTACACCTAGTCTACAACCTCTAGGAACTCAACCAAGTTTCAATCTGAGACTCATCTGTACCTCTAATGATTGAACAGGTTGTTGAATCCTTCTCTAGAAGGGCTATTTACTTTATACTAGATCTCTTTGTTGCCTTCAACCAATACTCTCTTAATGAATACTCTTACAATCTTACAATGTTTCAGACACTACTCAGAACATTCTAACTTACTGTTATTCTGATAGGTTATACTAATTCTTTTCAAATTATGTATGGTGATATTACTTTTATTTTATAGAACAAAATTCCTAATACAGTACAACCCTACACTAATAACATCTATGTTAAAGGCAGAACTACAAGATACAAACTTCTGGACAGAACATACAAAACTGTTCCCAGAAACCCTAGTATCTAACAATTTGTGTAGAAACATACTTACAATCTAAACTGTATCATACAGTAAGTCAAAGCAGTCTACAGAACATTCTCCAGTCTGAAGCTGTGTGTGTTCCAACTGTACACAACCATCTTAGGCTATAAGTGTACTTATGCTGGAAGGGAGCCAGATAATTCAAAAGTCTAGAAAATCTGCAACTAGCCTACATATCAATCTGTCTCTAAAGTTAGAGGATTCCTCAGAACTGTAAGTGTCCTCTGTATGTTTATTTGAAATTTTACTCAGCTTACTAGACTACTCATACATTTGACCAAGCACAATGTTCTGTTTGAGTTCTGTTCAGAACACATAGTAGTAATAGACAAACTTAAAGATACTGTTATTAATAGCCCTGCCTTATGTGCTATTAACTATGAGTTAGACATAGAGGTTATTGTTACTGTAGACTCATCTATTATTAGTGTAGGATTCTATCTCAGACAAGAACACCTTAACAGTTATTGTTGAATTAACTGATTCAGATCAATTAACTAGAACAAAGTACAATCCTAATACTCTGAAGCTAAGATTGAACTCTTCAGATTGTTCTACACACTCTGTGCCCTACAAATTCACCTTATATTATGAGATGATTAGTTCATCAATGGACAAACCACAAGATGATGACTTCATAATGTCTCAGTTAGAATACATACAATATAAGGATGAGAGACACTGAGCAGTCAATCATCACCTCACCCCTTGTCTATGCATGCCCCCCTTAAGTTTTCCCTCTTAACAGGTTATGAGTCTTGAGCTCCCTGCATACATACATCTACTGTACACTCTTAACTCTTTACTTGCATACATTTGCACACATTTGCATCATGGTTCCCCCACATACAGATACGTGCTGTAAACCAGCCAATGTACCTAAATACTTTAGTCAAAACATTACAATACTTAAGACTGAAGCAAACTACAAGATGTAACACTACTACATTGTTTCTAGTGTTACAGCTATGTACTTCGAACACTTACTAAAGGATGAACCACAGAACAAAGCTGAGAGGGAGATGGCTAAGGCCATTCATGCATACATAGTTAATAACATTGCTAACACAATATTAGCAAACTATATGCACTTTAATACATCTATCCCTCAGTTAATGAAAGCACTTGAAGAACACTTTAACCCCCAGACAGTACATAAAAAGGCTATCAACAAATCAGTACTGTTTATTTGTAGAGACCATGTAAAACATTTTGGACATACATTAGACAGACTTGAGAAAGCATACACAACTCTGTCTACTAACAGTGATCCACCACACAACTCTACATACAAAGTAGTAATATTGCTTGCTACTCCTGAGCAATATACACACATAGTAAATACAATAATACAATCTACTGATGCTCAAAACAAAGGCAAACCAGTTGATGAACATAAGAAAGTTGAACCAAAGCAACTAATCCTTACATTGTAGAATGCCTACAACAATTACTGTGCTAAACAAGCACAAGATTCTAATGATTGGACAAAGAATAATGCACACATTAATACAATGTATAAAGCTAATAAGTAGAGGAAATTCAATCTGCCAAATCTGTTCAATCTGACAAAAGCAAAATGTTTCAATTGTAGAAAAACAGGACATTTCTCTAAGGAATGCTACAAACCTCCTACTAAAGCTACAAAGCTTGCACATGCCAAACATTAAGCTAACATTGTGTATAAAACAAATCAAACTGTGGAAAACACAACAAACACATTTATTATTAAAAACCTAAACGAAAACAACATTGAATTAAAGGAAGGCAACATTGAAATGAACAATAATGCCTATACTCTTATTCTGAGCAACCAGGACAAACAATTCAAACAATACGTTTCCTGGGTATGTACTAACGTATTTACAAATACAATCATAGCTAACAAGAAATCCTATACACAAACAATGGATTTACTCAATTCCAGTGTATCAATACATGCTACTCCTTATCTATTTTGATTAACAAATGTACACAACATAACTCCTACAATTGTAACTATTGCAAATAGATCAACAATGACTCTTAATTGAGCTGGATCTATGTGTATCAAAATTCCGAAGAATATACAAGAAAAAAGCGTCATAACATTACAAAATGTCTATTACTATTCACAAATGACCTTTTCCCTCATAAGTCAAGTGCTACTATGTAGAGAAGGTTATTCTTTTATGTTTACAAACAATAATTGTAGTATAACATCACTATGTAATGAATACATCAGACATATATGATTGAGAAATAACTTGTATATTTTGTACAATAATCATTTATTAAAAACAATGAACAAACTATCTATTTATAATATACATAAATGCCTCGGACATATAAGTTACAATTATATTAAACAATTATTAAAGACACAACCAAGTGTACTATCAACTAAAATAATGAACTATGAAGAAAAAGAATGTATTGAATGTATAAAAGCAAATATTGAACATACACTAATACTAAAACTATGTCAATCTCCTCTTGCAAATCAATTTGGAGATCTTATTCATATTAATATCATTGGTCCTATCAAACTGTACACATATAAGAACATACATTACTTATTAATGATTGTAAACAATTCTACTTGTTAGTGTATAATACTCAAATTACAAACAAAATCTAATGCATATACACAATATGTACAATGGACAACCAAAATATTTACACAGCACAGAGTTAAAATAAAGCTTTTACAAAGTGATAACAATACTGTATTCCTTAGTAAAGATTTCCAACAATATTTAGATTCACAAGGAACAAAACAAAGATTAACAGTACATCATACTCTACAACAGAACAGAATAGCAGAACAAACTCATAAAACTATATTTAGAGGTGTAAGAGCATATCTAACATCTACTAAATTACTGTTTACATTATGGGCTGAAGCAACAATTCATATTACCTATATTCATAATAGAACACTGTGTGCTGCTTTAAATTACAATACCCTACATTACAAACGTTACAGAACACACAGAACAATTGATAATATATACGAATTTGGTCAATATATTATCATTCACAATGAAAACCCTACAAAAATACAACAGTAAGGTATTATTGCTTGTTGGATAGGATTAGACAATAAAAGTAAAGGCCATAAAACTTGGCACAATAATAAAATTACCATCAAACAAAATATTCAA
>NW_006760406.1:109981-116175 GCF_000271605.1 Fomitiporia mediterranea MF3/22
AGCACAATTAGTAGTTCAAGGAAACTATCAGATTGACAGCCTTGACTATCATACAGACAATTTATTTGCTCCTACTGCTAGACTATCTATGGTGCAATTAATATTAGTATGGACAGCATCTAATAATTATGAAATACATCAGATAGATATAAAATCAGCATATCTGTATAGACAATTGATGGAAGACAAAGAAATATATGTTAAACCTCCTCCAGGTAACTTAATAGACAGATTACAGAATGGACAAATATTACAATTACAAAAAGTGCTATACAGATTAAAACAAGCTGGTAGAAGATGGTATAAAACACTATCTAATATACTACTTAAATGCAGATTAACGAAATCCAAACATGATAATGCTGTATTCTTCACAAAGAAGAAAGAAATAACTGTAACCATATTATTTGTACATGTCAACAATATTACTATTACAGTAATGAATAATAATACTATTGTAATGATAAAACAATCTATTGTACATCATTTACAATATACAGACAGTAGCAAATTACACTAGCTACTTAGTATAGAGATTCAATGCAACAGAGAGCATAGATTCATCAGGATGTGTCAGACACATTATATTAATAGTATAATAGAACGTTACAAACTTACAAATGAACAAAGTGTACAAACACCTATACAGCCTGGTACACAATTAAAAACAGTATTGCAAACTGATAACAATAGAAAACAAATGTCTGATATACTATACATGAATATGGTTAGTGTACTTATATATATTGCAGACTGTATACAGCCAGATATAGCATTTGTAACAAATCAGTTAGCTAAATACCTCAATGACCCTAGTATGGAGTATTATCTAGCACTTAAACATTGTTACATGTACTTAAAAACTATGAACAATGTCTGGCTCCAACTCGGCAGCACAAATCAATCAATATTGAATGGCTATACAGATGCAGACAGCATGATGCAAGAAGGGCATTGTGCAATATCAGGATACACATTTTACTTGAGTGATTCATTAGTTTTGTAGTCAAGTAAAAGACAAACACTGGTGGCAAATTCAACGTATGAAGCTGAATTAATAACTCTTGCAAGAGGAACACAAGAAGCAATCATACTTACTCATTTAGCTGAAGAGATTCTACAGGTCTCTGATGCACCAATTAATATCTATTGCAATAAAAATGCTGTTATACAAACAGTTACATTGGACAAACTCAAATATTCGGAACAAACAAAGCATTTAGATCATAAGAAAGATTTTATTAAATGCTACATTGAGTTAGAGTACATAAATGCGAAATACATACAGACGAACAATCAACAAGCAGATATATTAACTAAAGCACTACATGTACCACAAGTCAAACATCTTACCAGTTTACTCAGACTAGTAAGAGTTTGAAGGGGAGTATTATGAGATGATTAGTTCATTAATGGACAAACCACAAGACAATGACTTCATAATGTCTCAGTTAGAATACATACAATATAAGGACAAGAGACACTGAGCAGTCAATTGTCACCTCACCCCTTGTCTATACATGCCCCCCTTAAGTTTTCCCTCTTAACACCTTATCAGAGTGAGGAAGTTAGTAGTGGAAATGGATACTGTCTATGTTAAGAGTATGATAAATAACTCAGACCTACAGTCAAATGCTACAATTAACAGATGGATTGCCAGAATCCTACTGTTCAACTTTGAGTTCTAACACATTCTAGTCTTACAGTTTACTTGCACTGACAGACTGTCTTGATGTCTGTACACTAAAGCTAACTCAGAAGAAGAAGATGACTTTAAGGAATGGATCAACCAAGCTTACACTTTCTGTTACAGTTCTGTGTTTACTGTTCTGAACAAAACCTAACCTTCTAAAACATTTCTAACAACTGATTGTACACATACTAGAGAATATTGTTTTAGACAAGTTAAGACCTTTCTAGAAACATGCCTCTGACTGCCTAGGATGGAAAATCACAAATTCACCACCTTTGTTTACTATGTAACCACTTTCTTTATTAAGACTGGCTGACTGTGGTAGAAAACCCAGAACAGTAACTACTAACTTGTAATAGAACCTGACCAACAATAGAATCTTGTCAAGACTGTATAACAATCTCAGACATAAAGGAGTCTACTCTGTCTAGGCTAGACTTCTTGACCACTTCTGGTGGCCTAGCCTCAGACCTAATGTCAAGTACTACATTCACACCTGTTACAAATGCCAACTCTGTCAGACAACTCAAATCCTGATCCCTTCCAGCATTCTAAAGATTGCCCTGTTATTTACTAAGGTATATATTGACACTAAGTTCATACTGAAAGCAGGAGGGTTCTAATACATTGTTCACACTCAATACACACTCTCTAGCTACCCTGAGTTCTACTTACTCTGTTCTGAAATCAGACAAAGTATCAGACAATTCATTTTTGAAGATATTCTCTGTTGATTTAGTGTGTGCCCAGAACTTGTTACTAACAACAGAACCCTGTTTGTTACTACACTAGATTAGCTTTACAACCAATACCACATTAATCACATCTGTATTAGTACATACAACTCTTAAGCTAATAGTATTATTAAATGCTACCACTTTAACATACAGGAAGCTCTTATAAAGGCTGCTGAAGGGAATAAACTATAATAGTATAAATACACACATTCTGTCTTTTGGTTGGATTGGATCATGATCTGTTGTGCAACTAGCATGTCCCCTTATTTTATTGTCTATAGTGTTAAACCACTTCTCCTATTTAATATTACAGAAGCAACATATCTTGCCTTAGTACTAGACAAACTCATAACAGTGATAGAACTCATTACAACTTGAGCATGTCAACTACAGAAACGTCTGGCTGACCTTTAAGCTATTGTGGAATGTGTCTATACAGACTGGATTGCTTTACTCTAACAATTTGAAGAAACACACAAACACTCAATCAAAGATTTTAACTTTAAACCTGGTTAACTTGTCCTTATACACAACTCTAAATCATGAATGGATCTCAGACAAAAAACCAAGCCATACTATCTTAGACTATACATAGTAGTCTGTTGTACACAAGGAGGATCCTATATTATAGCTGAACTCAATGGATCAGTCTCCTGTCTTTACATTATAGTGTTCTGCTTGGTTCTGTACTTTGCCTGTACTATACTCTTGATTCTGGTTACACATCTTGTTGAAAACTTTGGTCCAGCTAATAAAATCAATAATACTGACAATCTGCTACTGTTAGACAAGCCTTCCAAGGACTCTGACTCTGACTATAAGCTAATTGTGGCCAACTACTATAAACCTATGTGTTCCATACTTTCTTGAATTTGCCTTTTTCTATTAACCCCTTATAATATTCTAGATAATGTTCTAATTCTGTTTTACTCTATCTTCTGTTTTTCTTTAATTTTGCTTTTAACTAATTGTAGATTATAGTTAGACTTATACTTTGAACCTACATGGTTTTCCCTATAGTATGTTTTTTCCTACTAAGTTTTTCATACACAGGTTTTTGTCTAGCAGCCCTTAGACTACTTTTGCATTTCTTTAGTCACAACAGTCTTAAAGTTATGTATTGAGAGCTTTGTTCTGTTCTGTTCTGTTTTGTTCCATTCTTGTTCTGTTCTCACACTGTTCTTGTTCTATTTTAGTTCTGTTTTTGTTCTGTTTCTTTTTCAGTTTTGTTCTGTTCTTGTTCTGTTCTTGTTCCATTCTTGTTCTGTTAGTTTGCCTTACTTTCAGTATACATATAGTCTTGCCTCTGTTGTTTACCTATCAATGCTGAGTCACTCTTATTACCTTACAATTATTACACTCATACTTTAGTAACATTACACATTATTATGAATATACAGAAAATACTATTCAAAACTATAGAGGGGGGATTATAATTGGCTACTTCTACAGGCAGCTTTTATGTTGACTATCTCACCTACACTGGTTCAGTTGTTCCAAACAGAATGTCTAATTCTGTCTATCCTTCTGTCCATCCTTCTAACACCTTGTCTTTACACTCATCCTAGCTTGTAACTACTCTACATCCTGTATTATTGTATCCAACATTATACAATAGGTAACTACCTGCCTTCTAAGGACACAAAGCTTGTGTTTGAGCTCCAGATCCTCTCAGAACTTACTGTTGTCTAACAAGTGTTCTGAAAGTTCACCTAGAAGAATGTTGTTTTTAAAAGCTATCAGTATTAATCTTAGAACAACTTACTCAGATCCTCCAGACACACTCTCAACAGTCTAACTACAGAGTACAGGTTTGTCACTATTGTTCTCCCCTACCTTAACCTTACATCCCTTACTACCTTACTAGTCTTTACAAGAGAGTAACAGATCTTACTCTTCTTACATACTAAGTATGTAATTGTCTTACTATACTCTTGAATGTATACTATGTACTAACAGACACAGTTACTACACTTCTAACTCATTAAAGGTGTTAGGCTACTGTCTGACACTAACTCTAGCACTAGAGAACTGTTCTAGAACTGTAACTCAACCTGCTCATTTTCAACCTCCTCTAATACCTAGTCTGTCTTGTAGAAGTCTGATTCATACAACACAGAATGCCTCCTGTTAATAGCTAATCTACTGTTCTTACACACTGTAGTAACTCTTACATCCTTTATACAAGGGCCTACACTCAGTTGTAAACCTGATTTACTTCTTACAACAATGACATAGTTGAAGAAGAAGGACAAACTCAAAAAGAAGTAGAAGATTGAAACATAAAGTGTGCTAGTTTGCAAATTTACACTCTCAGGTGTGACTAGGGACAGTCACATTCTAAAACACTTAGGAGATGTCATACTCACACAACACATATGTTCTAATACATTCTGATTAGAAGGGCTCAGTCATATCAAAGTTGTATCATCCTCACATTAGCAATTCTTCAATTATATCATTATTACCTACACAATAGTCTTGGTTGCTCAATTCAGACTAGTTGGGTTCCAGACTCTAATTCTGATTTACAAAAGCAAGACTCTAAGCCTTCAGATAGTTAGTTGATAATACAAAGGGGACTCAGATCTAGAGTCCTAGATAGGTTAATACAAAGGAGACAGTGGTGGATTTGTTCACAAAGGACTAGTAGCTACAAAGGACTCATAATTTCTATAAATACTCTCATGTAATTCATACTTGACAGTAATCAAGTTACTCTCTACTGTAACTCTTAGTGTGTAGTTTGACAGTCTCCTTAGTAAATGTTCCTTCTTACCTTGTCTCATCTTGTATTACCTTGTTCTAAAGTACAGCTTTGTTGTTCTACACTACTCTTGTCTTGTTAATTGTTACCTTCAGAACTTGTACATTCTACTCAGATCTACCTATTCCTTCTTACTCTTGACCCCTCTCAGTGTCTATACCTTACAGACTCAACTGACCTCTTCTACCTCAACCAGTACTTGAGATCAATACTAGCACACTCAATTACTGACTAGGATAACCTAGTAATTGAGTACTAAGAAGGAGAAAGAATCCCCTAACCCTTAGCTCAAAAACCCTTTATATATGTATATACATGTGTAGTAAGATACAGGGTAGTCTAGTAAACAAAAAGAAAACACTTACATACATTTACAACACATGTAGTACAAATACACAGGTAGTACAATCATTATACTTTTCTTATTTAGAATGTATACACTAGTATTACTTTGCTTCCTAGTATTATTTGTCTATCTACATTATAGTATCCTTTAATATTTTGATTATTATTTCTACTAAGTTTTAACTAATAATTACTAGTTCCTTTTAGATATTAGAAGTAATATTTTACTACCTAATAATTAAATATTTTGCTAGCTGACTAGTTGTATATATAATGTCTAGTCTTGTACAATCTACTGTATATTATAATAAACTGACTATATTCATGTATAGTATTGTTTTTATAAAATTTTTGTCTTTATCTAATAAATGCTTTGTTATTTATAAGTATATACCTAGTTATATTAGTGTTTTTAGTATTGGTTCATTTTCAAATTCAAATTACCAAATAATATTTTAATATAATGTTTTTGTTACAGTATTATTGTTTTATCTTGTCTTAATCAAGTAATTTCTATACCTAGTAGCTAATGTATTTTGCTACTGTCTGAAAAGATAATGTATTTCTTTAGACTGTTTTTAAATGCCTTTATTACTATATTATTTATTCTAATGATTGTTATGTTATTAACATGTATAAAGTAATTAATACT
>NW_006760406.1:117642-141634 GCF_000271605.1 Fomitiporia mediterranea MF3/22
GGGATTTCCTTAATCCTAGAGTTACAATCTAATACTCCCCCTTCAAGCATTAATTAATAACTAGGACTGTATGCCTAATAGTTTGTTTAGATGCTTGATCTGTAGAATGTGGAGAGCTTTTGTAAGGATGTCTGCTAATTGGTTCTGTGATTAAACATAGTATACATTAATGTAATTGTTTTGAATGTAACATTGTACAAAGTCTTTTTATAAATCAAGGTGTTTAGTACAAGCATTGTATGTTATTTTGTTAGACTTTACAATCTTTATTACACCTTGATTATTACAATAAATTGTAATGGGTGCTGATTCAGTCTGTAGTACTTCTTCAGCAAATTGTTTGAGCCAAATAGCTTCTTGAGTAGTATATACTAGTACTTGCAACTCTACTTTGTAAACAGATAGTAGTACCAGGTTTTACTGTTTACTTAACTAGGATATGGTCAATTTAGCTAATTGAAAGACATAGCTGTTTATTACTTTATGTCCTTCTGTCATTTGTCTGTCTGTATTACAATAGCCTTATAGTTTTAAAGTGTTCATACTTCTAAGTTGAAGCTAGTAATTCATTATATATTTTAAATATGTAAAGTAATGTTTTACTACTTTGTAGTAATGTGTTTAGAGCTTTTGTAGGTAGTATGCTAATTGCCCAGTAATATAAGATATGTCTGGCTGTGTGCAATCTGTAACATATCTTAACAATCCTACTATATTCATGTATAGTGTCATTTTATTATTACTTTCATTTGTATTATACATATTGTTTGTATCATTAGATAGATCTATTCTAGGAGTAATAGGTGTTTGTAATGCCTTTTTGTTTTCAAAGTAGTAATGCTTGATTATACTTTCAATATAATACTTTTACTGTAAGCTAATTGTTTGTTAAGGTCTATTTTAGCTTATTTTAATACTAAGTAACTAATGTATTTTGTTACTATCAGTGAATGTAATGTGTTGTCTTAATACATGTTTAAATACTGTTATTATAGTAATAGTTTTGCTAATAATTGTAATATTGTCAACATACATAAATGTTACAAGAATTGTTTTATTATTTTGTTTCTTATAAAATACAGTATGATTATAATTAGCTCATTCTAATCCAATCTTAAGCAGTAGTTTGGTAATCTTCTTGTACCATTGTCTACCTACTTGTTTCAATCTGTATAATACTTTATTTAAGTGTAATGCCTGTCCAGGTTTAATATCTGTAAGTAGCTTGCCTGACAGTAGTTTCACATAAATGAGTTTGTCCTCATTTAGTTCTCTGTAAAGATATGCAGATTTTACATCTATCTGATGTATTTTGTAGTTCTTAAATGCTGCCCAAGATAACAATAATTGTACTGTTGATAGTTTTGTTACTAGAGCAAATAAGTTGTTAGAATAAAAGTCTATTCTATTCTTTTGAGTGTATCCTTACACTACAAATTGTACTTTGTATTTGTCTATTTAACTGTTAGTGTTACAATTCTCTACTCTTGTACCTTTAGTTCCAAGGGTTCTGCACCCTTCTGTACCAGAACTCAGGACTTCTGTCCCTTAGGGGCACTGTCTATAGACTATATGTGTGCTAACTCTTACTACTACCCTTCCTTACTTCATCATTCCATTCCTTTGACCACCCCTTCATTCTTTGTTCATTCTATAGTCTCTTACCCTTTGTCTATCCCTTCATTCTTTGTACCTTTATCTTTGACATTCCTTTCTTTCATTCTTTATAACTTATCATTCTTAGTAGCTTATACTCCCTGAGTACTCTTGTGTAGTTTAGTATATATAGGTATACAAGATTAGACTAGTCCTGTAGTCTTGATCTTGTCTACTCCAGGTAGTCCTGTACTCTTAGGCTCACTCTATATACTCTACTCTTGTCTCACTCTCTCTCTCTGCCTGTTCTGCAAGTTCTGACTATATTCTAGTGCTTGTATTCTGTATTTCTGTTGTGTAGGATAGTTGTAGCCTGAGTCCTCTTGCTGAGCCTTCAGGTCCCCTCTATACTGTTACTAACATCAGATCAAGACTACCCATTACCACCCTACAACTCTCCTATGTTTTGAGCATCAGTACTCACTATTGTATTAAGCTCTTTTCTTTGTCTCAACCCTTTTACATTTTTAAATTTTAAACTTTTTAAACCCTTTTAAACTTTTGCCACCCTTCTTCTATTCATTACCCCTTTTAGTTTAGTGCCAATTCCTTTGTAGTGTAAACATAGACCCTCCTACACTAACTACCACCCCTACTGTCCTACTAGATTAGTAGTTACAAGCAGAACTAGCTTAATACATGTAGACCTCTATCTAAGAGGCCTTTACTAACTACATACTCTCAACCCCTTCAGAACCTGTTCTGATTGTTCTGGAAGCTGCAACCTGTTCTAGAAAGAAAGTGTATGTAGCCTACCCTTCAGACTTTAATAGGTAACACTTTAAGGACTTCCAACACTAAGTTAAACTATATGTAGCTACTACTTTGACTAATCTATCCTCAGATCTCAATTGTGTCCTATTTGTCCTCTCCTTCATAAAGGAAGGCAACATGGCCACCTAGGCCCAGAACTGGATTGAAGGCTATTGAATCAGAAGCCTGATCCAACTTTGGAACAACAAGTTGTATTCAGAATTTATGAGGCAGCTCTATACTTCCTTCATTAATCTGAATAAGAAGTACAATGTGTAGAACAAGCTTGTATCTCTGTAACAGGGCAAACATTCTGCTAATACCTTCTTTCAGGAGTTTGATATCCTGGCCTAGAAGGCAGGATTCATACTCAGGTTTGATGATGTCCTTATTAGAATGCTTGAAAAAGCTCTTCACCTGGAACTAGTTAATAAGATTCTTAGAATGACACTAGAACTGATTACTTACACTGAGTAGAAGACACACACTATCTCCTTCAACTAAGCTGTGGCTCAGATGTGTCAAGTCTGTGTAGAATGCCTACACATGTGTCTGGCTCTAACAGTTCCAAGCCCTCAGATTGATCTGCCTATAATTTATAATCAATCTGTTCTAATAGACATTAGAGAAGCCTGAAAGTAAGGAGTATACTTTGTCTACAGAAAGTCAGAGTACTAGATTAAGGACTGCCTGTAGAAGTGATAGTATATCTGTCAGGTCATTAGAGTAATAACAAGTGACAAACAGAATTTGTAGTAAGAAGCCTTCTCTACAAATCTGGAAGTCACCTTAGAACTCTTAGACTCTAACTATATACTCTAGGATTTTGTAGAGGCCTAACAGTAAATGTAGCACTAAAGGGCTATAACTTGAATTTTTTAATAGCCACTTTTAATTCAATAGATACTGTAGGATTAGAAGTAAATAAAGTAAGAAAAGCAGAAAAAGTAGAAAAAGTAAATTAACAAAATTATTTATTAGAAAGAAAAAAGTTGAAAACAAAAGTAGATAGTTCTCCTATTTCTTCTGATTCTTTTGATTCTTCTCTTTGTACTTCATCCAAGTCTAAATCCACACAATCTGACCTGCTACTTCTACATTCTAAGATCTTAGAATGTTTAGAACACTATCTAGCCCTGTTTACTACTCAGTAGTTTGTCTATAGTATCAAGTAGGGATAGTCTCAGCTGAGTTCACAGCTGAGGACATGAGTCTGTCCTTGTTGAAAGAGAGAGGTTAATAAGGAAATGTTAGTACATATACTCACCCTCTCAGACAACAAGACTGTACAAGCTGTACATTCCCTTCAGAACAAGTAGCAGTTTATCTAAGAATGTTTCAGACACTAGCTCTAGGTCCCTGTCCTCTTAGCTCCCTTCTCAGAATCCCTCTAGATCCAAACCATGGCTCTAGTAGATAGTAGATACACTAGTTTGTGTATTAATAAGGCCTTTGTGTAGGAACACTACCTCCCTACTCAACACATTCTACTTCCAATCCTAGTATACAATACAGACAGAACCCTGAACTGGAATGGTCAGATCACTAAGTTTGTCCAACTATGGATAACCATTTAGGATTATAAGGAAAGTATTGAGTTTAGAGTTACTAACCTTAGAAAGACAGACATCTTTATCAGATTTGAATAGCTTAAGGCTCACAACCCTACTATTGACTAGTTAGAGTAGACACCCATGTTTGATTAGTGTCCTAAGTCTTACAACTACCTTACACTACTGTTCTGAGTGAATACAGACACTTCTAATATTACTAACAGTTCTGATGAAGGTGACTAGTTGTTCTTCTTCAACTAGGATAGATATGTGGATACATATTCTAGTTAAGGCAGAACAGAGTCAATCTAAAGGATGTCTAAGACAGAACCAGTCTGAAACCCTCTTAGAACAACTCTACTCTAGAATGTATGTAGACCTAGCCTGCTGGATTTTGTCTAAGAGTTCCCTAAAGTCTTTAGTAAAGAGGAATTTGACCAGCTTCCTAAACACTGTCCCTAGGACTATACAATTGAATTGACTGAGGGTTTCCAACCTAAGGATTGTAAGGTCTACCTACTCAACAGAGACAAGCAGGAGGCACTTAACAAGTTCCTTTGGGAAAATCTTTGGAACAGTCAGATCTAACCCTCAAAGTCCTCTATGGCCTCCCCTTTCTTCTTTGTCAAAAAGAAAGATAGAAAGCTCTACCCAGTCTAGGATTATTGTTGTCTTAATAAGAGTACTGTCAAAAACAAGTACCTACTCCCCCTGATTCAAGAGCTCATTAATAAGATACATACATCTAGGGTTTTTACTAAGTTGAACATTTGATAGGGGTACAATAATATTTGGATCCAAGACAGAGATGAGTAGAAGACTGTATTCTGAACCAATTACAGATTGTACAAACTAACTATAATGTTCTTTAGACTAACTAACTTGCTTGTAACATTCTAGTCATTCATAAATTACATCCTTACAGATCTGATTGACTCAGAGTATGTTAGTGTGTATCTGGACAACATTCTGATCTTTACCCAGACAGTTGAGTACTATTACTGACTGATCCAAGCAGTTCTACAACAGCTCTAAGATAATAAACTGTTCCTCTAAGAAGCAAAGTACTCTTTTACACAGGAGTCAGTAGATTATCTGGGCTTTGTAATTAGTAGAGGAGAGGTCTGTATGGATCCAGCAAAGGTAACTGTAGTTCAGAACTAGTTACAACCTTAGAACCTGAAACAGGTCCAAGTGTTTCTTAGGTTTGTAAACTACTACTAATACTTCATTCAAGACTTTAGTACCATTGTCTAGCCCCTTCACAATCTCACCAGCAAAGATGTTCCTTAGTAATGGGAGGATTAGCAGTAGTCTGCATTTGAGTCTCTGAAGCAGGTCATTACTAGTAAGCCTGTATTAGTAGTTCTAACAGTTGTAGACAAGTTCTGAGTTGAAGCCAACTCTTCTGACTTTACAAATGGAGCAGTACTGTCCTAGTTCATTGACAGAAAGTAGTGTCTAATAGCATTCTGATTGGAATCCCTCTCTGTAACAGAACAGAACTACCCTATCTATGACAATGTAAGGATTTGATTTACTAGTTTGTATTTTACTATTACTACATTACTGATTGTGTCAGATTATTACACAGTAGGACCCACAAGTGCATATATTCTCATTGTAGTTAGTTACACTTTCTCCTCATGTATCTACACATGTATACCCCTATAAAAGACAGTATCAACCACTGGGTAAAGGGGATTCTTTTCCCCTGACCCCTTGCTCAAGTACTAGGTTATCCTAGTCAGTAGTTGAGTGAACTAAGGGTGATTAGAATTCTCTTGTGAGGAACAGTGAGTTTCCTTACATATTTTTGACTGTACCCACCTAGCACCAAAACCCCTTGCTGGATGCTGAGGAACCAAAGGGTCTGATCAACCCTAGGTCTCCCTTGTTGTCTAGTACCTATTAGGAATTATTAGTGAGTAAAGTTATGATTTTCGAGTAGAAACAGAGACTACTTACTGGATTGGCCCCTAGTAGGTTCACAATGCTTCAGAATGCTGTAGAACGCTTCTGGAACACATTATTACATATCAATATAGACCAGTGCTGGATATGCTAGAGGTTTGCATCAATCAGATGGGTCAAGGACCAGGCATCTGTGACAGCAAAAAGGAACAAACAGGTGTGCATCAAGTTTACAGGCAATGGACAACAAGATTACCCATTGAATATTGATTACAATGTGGCCACTGAGCCTTGACTGACAATTCCCAGAGGGTACCCAAGTCTGGATATCAATACTAACATGCTAGAATGTAAGTCCTCATCCCTTGTAGGCTGGAGGCAACCTGATGAACCTATACCAGGTGATAAGTCCTTGTCTACACAAGGCTGGAGGCACCCTGATGAACTACTACATACTAATAATGTAGAATTAAGGCATGTAATTGTACCAGTGCATATAGTTAGACAAACACACACTGTAGAGCAGACACTAGTGAGTATTCACACTACTAGGCTCAAAGAAATAGCAAACAAAGGTACAGAGAGCAGAAACACTCAGACAATTGTTCTTAAGGATTCAGACAGTCAAGTTTAGGATGAACAGGTGATTAGATTCAAGGATTTGTCCAATCAAGTACAAAAGGTCGGGTTTGAGGATTCAACTCACTAAGTACAGGCAATTGAGCTTGAGGATTTGCTCTATTGATTTCAGGCTACCAAGTTTGAGGATTCACTCAATAGAGGACAGGCAATTTGGTTTGAGGATTCACCAAGTCAATATAGAGAGCTAATAGCAAGCATTGAGGAATTTGCAAGCTAGTACAAGAGTTACATTGTGTATATAGTCAGTATCAGTGAGAGCATGGATAAGTATCTAGTGAGCACACTTACTTCAGAACAGAAACACATTGACAACAGTGATGTAGAGGGTAATGAGACACCTAAGACCCTTTTCAGCAGCAAAGAAAGTAACCAGGACTCAAAGGACAAGAGTAACAGACAAGGCTAGGAGAGCCAGGCATTGGAATTACAGAGATCTGATGAGGAACAAGATTTCCAGAAGGCAAGTAAGACCTTCAGACACATTGCAAGAGCCAGAGCAATTGAGATAGACATAGGACATGTCAGCCTATTCCACAGTTCAATAGACATTGAAGATTTGAATAAGAGAACGTACAAGTTTGATGGAATGTATCAGGAAGAGGAGAAAGCAACTCCTTCATCAAACAAGAGCAGACTTGATAGTATAGCAACAGAAAAGTATGAAATGCTTCAGGCAGGCTACAGAACGAAAGCCAGACATGCTATAGTACCTACAGACAGTAGAGATCATAACTATTAATCTAAGAGTGTAGAAGAAACGCTCAAGAGTCCAGACAAACGATTGCATTCACAGAAAGCAAAAGGAAAGTACAAAGCAAAAGGAATACACAAAGTACAAGGAACAGAACGAAAACCAGAACTGTCAGGCATTCAATTCGATTGTGAAATCGATTCAGACTATCCAAGCAAAACAGACATCACATTTACAGAACAGTACTTTGAGGATAGCAAAAGTGAACACAAATTAGAACTACAAGGATCAGTACTTGATCTAGAGGGCAAAAACCAAGCATACACCCACAAAATTGAGTGTTTAACCTCATACATAGTAGATATTGACTACACATTGTACAGGAGCAATATACAGGAGTACTACAATGGATACAACACCCTAGCCAGGTCCAGGAATAAGAGAGAAAGCAAAATACCTGGATATATACAGTCTCAAATAGAAACATTGAGTTTTTCAGGACATCAGAGTATCCCTTGCAAAAATAAAAGGAACAAACAATCACATAGCAATACTTTGCAATTGAAAGCAGTCCCAGGCAAGGCAAACACTAGTAGTATTAGTGAGAACAATATTGATTCAGAGCACAGCAAACTATACAGTTCAAAGCTACATATTGAGTGTAGCAAGCATAAGAATAGCTTGAGCAGTAGTTCAAGAACAAACAATGGACACAGGCATACAGTGTAGAAAGGATTCTACAAGACTACAGATATGCATGGCACATGGAAAGGACTAGGAAACATGCATACAACCATTGTTTCAAGGAATCTAAGATGCTACAGGCACAAGGCAACACATATATGGACACTTCAGAGACACTACTACCAATTCTTAGAGCCACAAATCAAAACAATGCTCTTAAGAAATACAGGCTGTTTACAGACAACAAGAATGTGTACCAGGACATCAGGAAAGGACCTGAGAATGTTAGAAGATCAGAATACAACCAGCCAGATAGTATTATGGTTTACAAGGCAATGCAAATAGTAAACTGTACAAGCAGGACAATCTATCAAGCATTACTGGACTATAAACTATGACTACTCTTGGATACTGAGAAATATTTCAATCTAAACGATTCACACAGGTATTCTATTAAGTTAGAAGGCTACATCATGCATCAGAAGACAGAAATCAGCACATTGAGCAAGGAAAAGTGTATATACATTAGGAATAAGATGATACCACTTCAGAATAAGTATCAGGCATGGAGATACATTGACAGTGATAGAAAGACACAGACATACACATACACAGTCGATTATATTCAGTACAGGAAGGTATTCAAGAGCAAAGAACTGCTACAGACAATTTCAGGACCAGGAGAATGTTCAGACATTCAGGTATATTAATTCTACAACAATAGAACAGACATTTCCAGCTTCAGGATTGAAGAAACAGTCAGTAATGAGTATGATCAAAGGAATTCGCATAGAACAACGTTCTATAAGGTACAATTGGATGTTACACTATGAAACTATTCAGTTCATGACAAAGAATTGTTCAGAAACGTCAGAACCAGCTCAGACTACAAGGATATATTGTACAGAACACAGTTTCAGCAGAACATAAGGTATTACATTGTGAAATACACTTTCAGACAGCTAGGATTCATTAGAATAGACTCAGGACACTCTATCAGACATATTATAGACATTGCAGACACTCAAATGGATGTGCTAGCATGCATATACTTAGGATACATAGTAAGGATTATGATATTCAAGCTACAGGATGACAATTACAATCTATAGAATGTAAAACAGTTATGATCTATACAACACAAGGATAGTAAGACACTACTGAGATCAGGAAATGATACACATTGTATGGAACAAAGTACAGAAGTTCAGAGGGTGACTTCAAGCCAGAGAACAGGTTTGGAACCTGGACAATCTGCTCAATCTACTCAATCTGCTCAAACGGATTATCACACTGCTTCAAGGGAAAGCAAAGGCAATACACATACAGCCAGCAAGTATCAGAGTGATAGTGAATTAGGAATGATTGATCAGACTATTCAAGCACACAGGAATAATATTTCAGCATTTTAGAAGGAAATAGAGTATTAGGAAGCTCTAGGACATTTATTAAACAATGATACAGTTCAATCTACTCTAGGAATGAGTAGCTACAATCAGTTTGAAGTACAAAATCATGCAGAAGACCTCTCTAGACACTCTAGACAGGTTCTAGGACAGTACCAGACGTTTTACACTGAAAATGAAGTCATATTTCGATGAGAGGGCAAGAGGCACACACATTGCATTGTATACACACTCTTTGAGCATACAATCATGTTTGAACATACATTTCTCTTACATGGATTGCTACAGAACAATTTTGTAAAGGACTTTACAATACTAGACAGTATCAGTACTACAGGAAACAGGACACATGATAGGTACACAAGGAAAGAATACATCAGTACAAGGACAAGTACACAGAAAGACAGGAAGTCAATACTAGAGTGTATTGATTCACACATGGATTTGCCAAATGAACAGAGAATTGGCAGCATACACTCAGGACTTCAGGCAGTGCTACTGTACATACAGACAGGACATTTCATTGAGACATACATGGAACAACACAGTATACAGACAGTTACAACATTCAGGAAAGTAGAGAATGTTACTTGGACACAGTGTGATAGAACATCACACTATGAGACATTGAAAGTATACTTAGACGATTCAGGAATTGAATCAATCAACTTACAAAGACACGAATGAGTCAAGACACAAGGGAACAGTATGAGAACACAGCAGGACATTCATTGCACACAGAGATACTGTGCATATACACACATATCTAGTGATATTAGGCTCATACATTATGATTCCATTGAGTTTGAGACAATATTCTCATTCAAGGACAGATCTTACACTCTAGGTTGTACTCCACAATTAGTATTTGAACATTGAGCTCAACAGAATATCCAGTTTTACATCACAGTTGGTTATTGTAAGCAAAAGAGCACACATTTGGAGACATTCTACCAATACAAGCACAAGGCATTACATTTACAGGAACTAGTCTATTGGAAAAATCGAGGACATAGTAGAGGAATTTTGGAATACATCTCTACCACCTATTATTACATGACTATTCTACAGGAACAGAGAAACGTGCAAGGTCAGCTAGAAGCTACAACACTAATACATTCTATTGAGGAAGAAGGCTATAGCTTTGTTGATCAGGGATTTACCTCTGCACTTCCTAAAGACACAGGAGAAGAGAATACTTGCAATTACCATGCTGCCAGAATTTCCACTTCTGTACATATCAATCTACACTGTGTGTCTCAGAATAATCAACCACTGAAACACCATATCTCCCCAGGAACTCCACCGATTCTCTTCAAAAAGTGTTGTATTGATAGCAACAATCAAGAGGCAAATTTCCTACTAATTGACTATATAGTAATACTGACTATGTTTAATTCTATTGATGTTTTATCTAGTTTCACATGGTTTGGAACCATACTACCTACTGTCCAGAATGCCACCACCATCTCAATACTCACTGGATTGACTTTGGATCAGTTCAGAGAGGCAGTAATACATTACAAGGATGTTTACCATACGCATGGGCAAGGTATTTTTTTATTTACTTGTTACTAATTGTTACTTTAAGTAAGTTCCCTGCCTTTTCTACTGATTTTTAGTATTTAGGACTAAATGCTAGAGGGTGAGTGTAAGGATTTGATTTACTAGTTTGTATTTTACTATTACTACATTGCTGATCGTGTCAGATCATTGTACAGTAGGACCCACAAGCACATATATTCTCATTGTAGTTAGTTACACTTTCTCCTCATGTATCTACATGTGTATACCCCTATAAAAGACAGTATCAACTGTTAGGTAAAGGGGATTCTTTTCCCCTGACCCCTTACTCAAGTACTAGGTTATCCCAGTCAGTAGTCGAGTGAACTAAGAGCGATTAGAATTCTCTTGTGAGGAACAGTGAGTTTCCTTACAGACAAGGAACTCCTTACAATTGTCTGTTCCCTAGAGGAGTAGTGTCAATATCTCCTCAGTACTGTACAGAAGTTTGAGATTTGGAGTGATCACCTTAATCTCTAATACTTCTAGGTGCCTCAGAAGCTCAACTGCTGCCAAGCCTGCTAGATGTTAGAACTGTAAGACTATAACTTTGTACTAACTCACAAACCCAGAACACAAATGATAAAAACTGATTTACTCTCAAGACAAGTAGGTTATGAAAGGAGGGAGAATGATAATGAAAATCTTGTTCTCTTAGACAATTCCTGTTTCACATTCAAGACAATCTGAGAGATCTGACTCAAATCTGAGAATGTTGACTTTGTCACCTGTATACAGTAAGCTCTGAGACACACACAGGACTAGGTTGTAGTAAAGTAGCTAGAAAAGCAGGCTAGGGATTAGGAGGAGGATGAGGATAGACAGGTTTACTATGAAGGCCAACTATACATTCTGAAGGATTGGAAGCTGTAGGAGGACATTGTCTGAGCTTATTACAACAATCTGACTACAGAACATCTAGGCTAACACAAAACACAGGAACTCATTACTCAGAACTACTAGTGGTCAGGAATGTAGAGGGAAATCCTAAAGTATGTGACTGGTTACAATATGTGCTAACAGACTAAGGCCTACCAGACAAGGGTTTAGGCTCTCCTACATCTGTATTGGATCCCAGATCACCCTTAGGAAGAAGTCTTGGTGGATCTGATTAGTGAGCTACCTAAGTCTTAGGGTTACAACACTATCTGTGTGATTGTTGACTGATTCTCTAAGCAAGTCTATACAGTTCCAACCTGAACAGAACTCACTTCTGAAGGCATAGTGTGTATCTATTAGGATCATGTCTTCTAGTTACACAGACTCCCTCAGAAGCTCATTCACAATCACAGACTGTAATTTGAGTTGAAATTCATACAGGATTTGTATACACTTCTCAGAATTCAAGGGAACCCTTCTACTACTTATTACCTACAGACTGACAGTCAAACTGAGTAAGTCAATCAGGAGATTGAGCTCTACCTCTAGATGTTCATCAATCATTAGTAATCAGATTAGTCTGAATAGTTAGCTCTAGCAGAATTTGTGCACAATAACTAGCAACACTCTATAATAGGACAGTCCCTGTTCTTCCTCAATTATGAGAGACATCTGTACTAGGGGACAGTTCCAAACTGGAACAGTAGTTCTGAATCTACAACAGACTTTGTAGAACAGATACACAGAACCAGGGAGGACACACAAGCTCTTTTGGAGAAGGTAGTATAGGTTATAAAGTAGAACTATAATCAGAAGAAGTTTGTGACTGAGGATTACCAGTCTAGTGACAAGGTTATACTAGAAGCCACTAATCTGACCTTAGATCACTTAATGAAGAAGTTGGACAATAAGTGCTTCAGACCCTTTGTTATTGAAAAGAAGGTTAGTGCCTCTGTCTACAAACTCTAACTTCTAACAATATAGAAGCACATATACCTAGTGTTCAACAAGGTTCTGTTGTCTCAGTACTACAATCCTAGTTTTCCTTCACAACAAAGACCCTCTCTACCTCTACCAGAACTCATTAGTTCTAAACCAGAATACAAAGTAGAATACATAGTAGATACTAAGCTACTGTACAGAAAACTCAAATTCCTGGTTTACTAGAAAGGGTACCCAGTTGAGGAGCACACTTGGGAACCTGCTAAGAATCTTTCCTATACTCCTAAAACAATTCAAGATTTCTATCAGCTTTATCCTAGTACTCTGTACAAACTCAACCTTACAGATTTCCAAGCCCTACTATTCTGACCTATGCCTGAGCTGCTAACCAAGCCCTATGTTCACTAATCAAGACAATTAGTTTTAGAGGGGGGGTGATGTTACAATTCTCTACTCTTGTACCTTTAGTTCCAAGGGTTCTACACCCTTCTGTACTGGAACTCAGGACTTCTATCCCTCAGGGGTACTGTTTATAAACTATATGTATGCTGACTCTTACTACTACCCTTCCTTACTTCATCATTCCATTCCTTTGACCACTCCTTCATTCTTTGTTCATTCTATAGTCTCTTACCCTTTGTCCATCCCTTTATTCTTTGTACCTTTATCTTTGACATTCCTTTCTTTCATTCTTCATAGCTTATCATTCTTAGTGGCTCATACTCCCTGAGTACTCTTGTATAGTTTAGTATATATAGGTGTACAAGATCAGACTAGTCCTGTAGTCTTGATCTTGTCTACTCTAGATAGTCCTGTACTCTTAGACTCACTCTATATACTCTACTCTTGTCTCACTCTCTCTCTCTGCCTGTTCTGCAAGTTCTGACTATATCCTAGTACTTGTATTCTGTATTTCTGTTGTGTAGGATAGTTATAGCCTGGGTCCCCTTGCTGAGCCTTTAGGTCCCCTCTATACTGTCACTAACAGTTAGCTAGTCTTTTGATTTTATAGACAAATTTCATTCCAATTATATTTGTATTTGTAGAAGGGATTGTTATAGTTCTCTACTCTTGTACCTTCAGTTCTAAGGGTTCTACACTCTTCTATACTAGAACTCAGGACTTCCATCCTTTAAGAGTACTGTTTATAAACTATATGTGTACTGACTCTTACTACTACCCTTCCTTACTTCATCATTCCATTCCTTTAACCACTCCTTCATTCTTTGTTCATTCTATAGTCTCTTACTCTTTGTCTATCCCTTTATTCTTTGTACCTTTATCTTTGACCTTTCTTTCTTTCATTCTTCATAGCTTATCATTCTTAGTAGCTCATACTCTCTGAGTACTCTTATATAGTTTAGTATATATAAGTGTACAAGATTAGACTGGTCCTGTAGTCTTGATCTTGTCTACTCTAAGTAGTCCTGTACTCTTAGACTTACTCTATATACTCTACTCTTGTCTTACACTCTCTCTCTGCCTATTCTACAAGTTCTGACTATGTTCTAGTACTTACATTCTGTATTTCTGTTGTGTAGGATAGTTGTAGCCTGGGTCCCCTTACTAAGCCTTCAGGTCCCCTCTATACTGTTACTAACATTAGATCAAGACTACTTATTACTACCTTACAACTCTCCTACATTTTAAGTATTAGTACTCACTATTATATTGATCTCTTTTCTTTGTCCCAACCCTTTTACATTTTTAAATTTTAAACTTTCTAAACCCTTTTAAACTTTTGCCACCCTTCTTCTATTCATTACCCCTTTTAGTTTAGTACTAATTCCTTTATAGTATAAACATGAACCCTCTTACACTAACCACCACCCTTACTGTCCTGCCAGATTAGTAGTTATAAGCAGATCTAGCTTAATATGTGTAGACCTCTATCTAAGAGGCCTTTACTAACTACATACTCCTAGCCTCTTCAGAATCTGTTCCAATTGTTCTGAAAGTTACAACCTATTCTAGAAAGAAAGTGTATGTAGCCTACCCTTTAGACTTTAATAAGTAGTACTTTAAAGACTTCTAGTGCCAAGTTGAACTATATGTGGCTACTACTTCAACTAACCTATTCTCAGACCTTAATTACATTCTATTTGTCCTCTCCTTTATAAAGGAAGGTAATATAGCTACCTAGGCTCAGAACTGGATTAAAGGCTATTAGATTAGAAGTCTAATCTGACTTTAGAACAACAAGTTGTATTCAGAATTTATAGAGCAGCTCTGTACTTCCTTCATCAATCTGAATAAGAAGTATAATGTATAGAACAAGCTTGTGTCTCTGTGACAGGGCAAACATTCTACTAATACCTTCTTTCAGGAGTTTAATATTCTGGCTCAGAAGACAGGATTTACACTTAGGTTTAATAATGTTCTTATTAGAATACTTGAAAAAGCTCTTTACTTAGAACTGGTTAATAAGATTCTTAGAATAATACTAGAACTGATTACTTACACTGAGTAGAAGACATGCACCATTTCCTTTAACTAAGCTGTAGCTTAGATGTATCAAGTCTGTGTAGAATGTTTACATATGTGTTCAGTTCTAACAGTTCTAAGCCCTCAGATTAATCTGCCTGTAATTTGTAATCAATCTGTTCTGATGAATATTAGAGAAGCCTGAAAGTAAGGAGTATACTTTGTCTACAGAAAGCTAGAGCACTAGATTAAGAACTGTCTGTAGAAGTAACAGTATATCTGTCAGGTCATTAGAGTAATAATGAGTAACAAGTAGGATTTGTAGTAAGAAGCCTTTTCTACAAATCTAGAAGTCACTTTAGAACTCCTGAACTCTAACTATATACTCTAGGATTTTATAGAGGCCTAATAGTAAATACAGTACTAAAGAGCTATAACTCAGATTTTTTAATAGCTACTTTTAATTCAATGAACACTGTAGGATTAGAAGTAAATAAAGTAAGAAAAGTAGAAAAAGTAGAAAAAGTAAATCAACAAAATTATTTATTAGAAAGAAAAAAGTCAAAAACAAAAGTAAATAGTTCTCTTATTTCTTCTGATTCTTTTGATTCTTCTCTTTACACTTTATCTAAGTCTAAATCTGTACAATCTGACCTACTACTTCTGTATTCTAAGATCTTAGAATGTTTAGAACACTATCTAGCCCTGTTTACTATTTAGTAGTTTGTCTATAGTATTAAGCAGGGATAGTCTCAGCTGAGTTCACAGCTGAGAACATAAGTCTGTCCTTGTTGAAAGAGAGAGGTTAATAAGGAAATGTTAGTATATATACTTACCCTCTTAGACAACAAGGCTGTACAAGCTGTATGTTCCCTTCAGAACAAGTAGTAGTTTATCTGAGAATGTTCTAAACACTAGCTCTAAGTCCCTGTCCTCTTAGCTCCCTTCTTAGAATCCTCTCAGATCTGAACAATAGCTCTAGTAAACAGTAAATGTACTAGTTTATACATTAATAAGGCCTTTATGTAGGAACACTACCTCCCTACTTAATACATTCTACTTCCAATCCTAGTATACAATGTAGACAGAACCCTAAACTAGAATAGATGAATTACTGAGTTTGTCCAACTATAGATGACCATTCAGGATTATAAGGAAAGTATTAAGTTCAGAGTCACTAACTTTAGAAAGACAGACATCTTTATTGGATTCAAATGGCTTAAGGCTTACAACCCTACTATTAACTGGTTAGAGTAGACACTTATGTTTAATTAGTGTCCCAAGTCTTGTAACTACCTTACACTACTGTTCTAAGTAGATACAGACACTTCTAATGTTACTAACAGTTCTGATGAAAGTAACTGGTTGTTCTTCTTCAACTAGAATGAATATGTAGACACATATTCTAGTCAAGGTAGAATAGAGTCAATCTAAAGAATGTCTGAGACAGAACCAGTCTAGAACCCTCTCAGAACAACTCTACTCTGGAACACACATAGACTCAGCCTGCTAGATTTTGTCTGAGAGTTCCCTAAAGTCTTTAGTAAAGAGGAATTTGACTAGCTTCCTAAATACTGTCTCTAGGACTATATAATTGAATTGACTAAGGGTTTCCAACTTAAGGATTGTAAGGTCTACCTACTTAACAGAGACAAGTAGGAGGCACTCAACAAGTTCCTTTAGGAAAATCTTCAGAACAGTCAGATCTAACCCTTAAAGTCCTTTATAGCCTCCCCTTTCTTCTTTGTCAAAAAGAAAGATAGAAAGCTCTGTCTAGTCTAGAATTATTATTGTCTTAATGAGAGTACTGTCAAAAACAAGTACCTGCTCCCCCTGATTCAGGAGCTCATTAATAAGATGTATACATTTAGGGTTTTTACTAAGTTGGACATTTAATAAGGATACAATAATATTTGGATCTGAGACAGAGATGAGTAGAAGACTGTGTTCTAAACCAATTACAGACTGTACAAACCAACTATAATGTTCTTCAGACTAACCAACTTGTCTGTAACATTTCAGTCATTTATGAATCACATTCTTATAGATCTGATTGACTCAGAGTATGTTAGTGTGTATCTGGACAACATTCTAATCTTCACCTAAACAGTTGAGTACTATTACTAACTGATCTGAGCAGTTCTACAACAGTTCTAAGATAATAAACTGTTTCTCTAAGAAGTAAAGTACTCTTCTACACAGGAGTCAGTAGATTATCTAGGCTTTGTAATTGGTGGAGGAGAGGTCTGTATGGATCCAGCAAAGGTAACTGTAGTTTGGAACTGGCTACAATCTTAGAACCTGAAACAGGTCTAAGTGTTCCTTAGGTTTGTAAACTACTACTAACACTTTATTCAAGGCTTTAGTACTATTGCCTGGCCCCTTTACAATCTCACTAGCAAAGATGTTCCTTGGTAATAGGATGATCAGTAACAGTCTGTGTTTAAGTCCCTCAAGTAGGCTATTACTAGCAAGCTTGTATTAGTAGTTTTAACAGTTGTAAACAAGTTCTAAGTTGAAGCCAACTCTTCTGACTTTGTAAATAGAGTAGTACTGTCCTAGTTCATTGACAGAAAGTAGTGTCTATTAGTTTTCCAATCAGAATCCCTCTCTGTAACAGAACAGAACTATCCTATCTATAACAAGGAACTCTTTGTAATTGTCTGTTCTCTAGAGGAGTAGTGTTAATATCTCCTTAGTGTTACACAGAAGTTTGAGATTTAGAGTGATCACCTTAATCTCTAGTACTTCCAGGCACCTCAGAAGCTCAACTACTACTAAGCCTACTGAATGTTAGAACTGTAGGACTATAACTTTGTACTGACCTACAAACCTAGAACACAAATAACAAAAGCTGATTTACTCTCAAGACAAGTAGGTTATGAAAGGGGGGAGAATAATAATAAAAATCTTGATCTCCTAGACAATTTCTGTTTTGTGTCCAAGACAATCCAAGAGATCTGACTTAAATCTGAGGATGTTGACTTTGTCACCTATATATAGTAAACTCTAAGACACACACAGGACCAGGTTATAGTAAAGTAGCTAGAGAAGTAGGCTAGGGATTAGAAGGAGGATAAGGATGAACAGGTTTACTAGAAAGGCTGACTGTATGTTCTAAAGGATTGAAAGCTGTAGGAGGACATTGTCTAAGCTTATTATAATAATCTAACTATAGGACATTCAGGCTAACACAAAACACAGAAACTCATTACTCAGAACTACTAGTAGTTAGGAATGTAGAGGGAAATTCTAAAGTATGTGACTAGTTATAATACATACTAACAGACTAAGGCTTACTAGACAAGAGTTTAGGCTCCCCTACATTTGTATTGGATTCTGAATTACTCTTAGGAAGAAGTCTTAGTAAACCTAATTAGTAAGCTACTTAAGTCTTAGGGTTATAATACTATCTGTATGATTGTCAACCAATTCTTTAAGCAAGTCTATATAGTTCCCACCTAAACAGAACTTACTTCTGAAAGTATAGTGTGTATCTATTAGGATTATGTCTTCTAGTTGTACAGACTCCCTCAGAAGCTCATTCATGATTGTAGACTGTAATTCAAGTCAAAATTCATACAGGACTTGTATATACTTCTCAGAATTTAAGAGAACCCTTCTACTACATATTACCTACAGACTAACAGTCAAACTGAGTAAGTTAATCAGGAGATCAAGCTCTATCTCTAAATGTTTATTAATCATTAATAGTCAGACTGGTCTGAATAGTTAGCTCTGACAGAATTTGTACACAATAACTGACAATACTCTATAACAGGACAGTCCCTGTTCTTCCTTAATTATAAGAGACATCTGTACTAGGGGACAGTTCCAAACTAGAACAGTAGTTTTGAATCTGTAACAGACTTTGTAAAACAGATGTACAAGACTAGGAAAGATGTACAAGCTCTTTTAGAGAAGGTAGCACAGGTAATGAAGCAGAACTATAATTAGAAGAGATCTGTAGCTAAGGATTACTAGTCTAGGGACAAAGTTATACTAGAAGCTACTAACCTGACTATAGATTGTCTAATAAAGAAGTTGGGCAACAAGTACTTTAGACCCTTTGTTATTAAAAAGAAGGTTAGTACCTCTGTCTACAAACTCCAACTTCTAGTAACATAGAAGTACATACACTCAGTATTTAATAAGGTTCTACTGTCTTAGTACTATAATCCAGGTTTTCCTTTATAACAAAGACCCCTACTACCTCTACCAGAACTCATTAGTTCTGAACCAGAATACAAAGTAGAGTATGTAGTAGATACTAAGCTGGTACACAGAAAGCTCAAGTTCCTTACCTACTAGAAAGGATACCCAGTTGAAGAACACACTTGAGAACCTGCTAAGAATCTTACTTATACTGTTAAGACAATCTAAGACTTTTATTAACTTCATCTGAGTACTCTGTATCAACTCTGCCTTATAGATTTCCAAACCCTACTGTTCTAACCTATGTCTGAACTGCTAACTAAGCCCAATTTTCACTAATCAGGACAATTGGTTTTAGAGGGGAGGTGATGTTACAGTTCTCTACTCTTATACCTTTAGTTCTAAGGGTTCTACACCCTTCTGTACCAGAACTCAGGACTTCTGTCCCTCAGAGACACTGTTTATAAACTATATGTATACTGACTCTTACTACTACCCTTCCTTACTTTATCATTCCATTCCTTTGACTACTCCTTCATTCTTTGTTCATTCTATAGTCTCTTACCCTTTATCTATCCCTTCATTCTTTGTACCTTTATCTTTGACCTTCCTTTCTTTTATTCTTTGTAGCTTATCATTCTTAGTAGCTCATACTCCCTGAGTACTCTTGTGTAGTTTAGTATATATAGGCATACAAGATCAGACTGGTCCTATAGTCTTGATCTTGTCTACTCTAGGTAGTCCTGTACTCTTAGGCTCACTCTATATACTCTACTCTTGTCTCACTCTCTCTCTCTACCCATTCTACAAGTTCCAACTATGTTCTGGTGCTTGTGTTCTGTATTTCTGTTGTGTAGGATAGTTGTAGCCTGGGTCCCCTTGCTGAGCCTTCAGGTCCCCTCTACACTGTTGCTGACAGGGATAGTATATATTCATACATTTTGTTGTTAAAGTGACTGTATTTTATCCTTCATAGCTTTAATCCACTGTTCTTTGTCTATACATATTATAACATTGTAATACATTAATGGATCACTATAGATTTTGTTAAGGAACTTGTTAAATTCTGTTAGATACATAACTAGGTTTATATTGTCTTTGTAATTTAAACCTATAGTTTGTTTAGCTAGCCTTTACTCTTGTGTAGAGTGTTGTATAACAGGTTCTTTGTCTTTATTATTATTATTAGGAAGAGTTTTATTATTGTTTAATGTATTACTATTATAATTGTTCTCCCCTTCAATCCTAGACATTGGTTTGTCTATGAATTGTACATTACATTCAACAGTAACTTTATTATCATAGTATACTAAGTGACCTTTACTGTTAGTATCATAACCTAACTATTGTGTGTATTAGTCTCTAGGTTATAGTTTATGTGTTTGTTTGTTCTGTATAATACAATATGTGCCAAATTCTTATATATTATCTATTTGATAATGTTTGTTATACTGTTTGTAATATAGCATTACAAAACTAATAGTAACTCTTAGTGTTCTGTTATGAATAAACATTTGATATTGTACTGTATATACCCAGAATTTCATAGGTAACTTTGCTAATAACAGACATGTATGTATACTGTTAAAGATAGTCTTATGTATACATTCTGCAACTCTGTTCTACTGTAGTGTATTATGTACTGTTAATCTATGTATTGTTCCTTGACTTTCAATATATGTAGTGAAGTCTTTACTTAGGAACACTGTATTGTTATCACTTTGAAGAGTTTTAACTCTTATACTGTACTGTGTAAAGAGTCTTGTTGTATGCTTTACATATTCAGTAAAAGCATTACTTTTATACTGTATAAGTAACATAGTTACCTATTGTGTAGCATCATCTACAATAGTAAAAAGATATTTGTACTTGCTGTAAGCTTGTACTAGGGCAGGTCCCCAAATATTAATGTATAATGATCTCTATAAGATTGTGTAAGAGGTGTAGTTCATATTTTTGGTATTTCATTACATTGTATGTTTGCTTTGATACAATCTGTACACTGTACATTTTTATTGTCTGTTATCCTTTGACTTATAATCTTAGAATACTCTTGTATGAGTTTGTACAAGTAATCAAAATTAACATGACTCATTTGTTAATGTAAATCAACAATAGTGATTGTATTAATAGATTGTTTATTATGATGAGAAACTATCATATACAAGTTATTTCATACATGTATTTCACTAATCTTTGTATGAGCAGGAGAATAAATAATATATTCATTGTTTGTTTTTGTTAAAACATATCCTACTTTGTATAATAGTGCTTCACTAACAAGTGTGAAGTTCAGATTAGGATGATAGAATACATTTTGTAGTGAAATTGTATTTACCTTAGTATGCTTATTAGCTTTGTCTCATAGTTTTACATTAAATGTCATTACTCTACTTTTGCTAAGTGTGAATAACAATTTATTTGTGATTGTAACATTTATTAGGGTCAAGTTCCAGACATTTGTAAGACAGAACAAGTATAGAGTAGTGTGTACATTTGCACCAGAGTCTAATATATTAATACAATGTATTAGTTTAGTATCATTACAATGTATTATATTAATACATATGTTTGGATTGTAATTGAACTCCTTAATGACTTCTTTTATATTGTCAAATGAGTTCATAAAGTCATCTACTTGTATAACACTATCCTCTTGTACTTCAAATGCTGAGAATACATCAGATTCAGCAGATAGAGTGGATTGAACAGGTAAGCTGCTAGAGCTTAATACTGAGGCTTCTACAATTACAGACTCTAGTATTAGTGTTTCATTAATGTCTTTAATAAATACTGTTTTGTTATTGTCTCTAATGAATACTACTGTATTAAGTACAGGTTGAGACAATGTAGTAGTAGTAGTAGAAGTAGTAGCTATTTACTTATACTTTTTCTTTTGAGCTTCTATTGTTTTGCTTATTAGAGGGTTTTAGTAGTCTTTTGACATATACTTATACTTATTACAGTTGTAGCATTTAACTTTATTATAAGGCTTTGTTTTGCCTTTAGTTACACTTTTGCCTTTTGTTTGTAGACTGTCTCATTCAGTATCTTGTTTTGTTTGAGAGTACTGAGAATAATACTTAGTATATATGTTTTGTAATTTGTATATTAACTTAGCTAGCATTAGAACATCTTTCTAAGCTACTGTAACTGTTGGTAGTTGATTATAATGGGTAATCTGCCTGTCTAGCATTGTTACTACCCATCTATACTCACAAGGAGTAGTAAGGTTAATTGCTAAGATGTACATATTATTATTTGGAGCTTTATTATGTACAGACAACTGTTTGTAGATTTATTCAATGTTATCTAACATTTTATCAAACTGTAATACATACCCTTTTACTATAAACAATGTAGATATGTTTATAGCATGTGTCATCATTGTTTGAACATTGTATTGTTCAGAAAGTACCTTTATAAGACTTCTAATACTTGTATGTGTTGTGAAGTTTGTATAAATTGTATTAGTTATCATTTTCATTATACAATAATACAAAACATTGCTTGTATGTATGCTAGCATTATTAGAGGAAGGGGGATCATACTTAAGATGGTCTGAGAGTATTATAGTAGTAAGTGTACTGTGTATACATAAGTACTATATCTTGTATCCCTTTACACTAGCCAACTTTTCTGTTCCCTCAAAGAACTTTATAACATTAGAGTCCTTTATTGTAACATTAACAAAGGTATGTATTGTAGACAACATTATAATAGGTTTGGGGGGAGAGGGAGGTCTAAGGCTTAGTGTGCTAGTAGGAGACAAAGGCATTCTGTAAGAGTAAGTATGTGAGAGCATTTAATGAGCACTAAGGCTTATAACCTTTTAACAAGTATAGTAGGAGTGCTCTAAACTCTCTCTCTTATTAAGACATAAAGCAAGTGTCTACCTTATATACTACATAGTAAAGTCTAATAGTCTGAGACATTTCAAGTATAGTAACTCTATATAAGGCAATTGGGGATTTCCTAATCCAGAGCACAATCTAATATATATTTTATGTATTCTGTATACACATTACTTTTTAGTTTTAAGAGTAACATTTCTACCCAACAAGTTGTGTTGTTAACAATTGTTAATAAATATTTTATACTACTATAACTAGTTATTAAGGCTAGTCCCTATATATTAATATACAAATGTTTGCTGAAATTATTTGCTAGTTTTGTTTGTTGTATCTTTAGTATTATTTTACAAGATATGTTTGCTTTAAAGCATTTAGTACACAACTGTTCATTATTATTAATGATTTTTTCAGTAATTATTTTGAGTGTATCTTTTAATATTTACTATAGATACTAATAGTTTAAATGACTCAATTTTTGTGTAATTGTTTTATTATTATAAGATTCATGTATAAACATTAATAATGAGTAACAATTTAATATAGTTTATTACTTACAAGAATTGTTCTACATTTAGTACCATTTTTATAAATAATACATTTATTTTTCTTTTTATTTATTCTGTATCCATCCTCTTTACATAAGCTTACTTTACTAATGAGGGTAAAGTGTATATAAGGATAATAGTATACATTTTACAATTGTATAGTACTTACTAGTCTATTTGAGTTATCTAGTTTTATGTCTATTTTACCTTTATATAAGATTGTTATCTACCTTTTATTTGTAACAATTATATTCATTTGTAGTATTTTTCAAATATTTCACAAGTAGAATAAGTACAGAGTTATGTGAATTGAAGTGCCTGAATTGAGTAT
>NW_006760406.1:141779-148687 GCF_000271605.1 Fomitiporia mediterranea MF3/22
TTTTCAGCTTTTTCAGCATGTTTCTTTTTTGTTTCCTCTATAAGAGGTAACTAGTAATCATACAAGAAATGTCCAGTTTTACTATAGTTAAAGTACTTTTTATTATACAGTCTTATTTGTGCTTGTCTACTACTATACACACTAGAGTTTTTACCTTATGTATTGTTTCTGTACACTCCTCTTACTCTATGTCTGTGTTTACAATAGACATATGTACTAGCTTTATATTCTTGTTACTATTCTGTAAATACATTTTACAGCTCTTGTATAAGTATACTTAGTATCATTTTTTGTTTTTGTACTACTATCATTACTGTATATGTATTATAATAGCTTATCTATTTATCAACCATTGTTACTACCCAATTATAGTGTAGTAGTGTGTACAGATTTATTATAAATATGTATGTTATATTGTCTGGTGCAATTCTGTGTATTTAGATTACTATATATTTCTTTAAGTTTGTTGAGTGTTTTGTCAAATTAGACTATGTACCCCTTTATTATGAATAACACTAAGACATTGACTACTACTGTCATTATTGTATGTGTATCATATTGCTCATTTATTGCTTCCACAATGTACACACTGTAGTATAGTTTGTAATACTCAATAATGTTTAGTTGTTCATTACTATTGTCATATTTGTATAGACAACATTAGCACAGTTTATTTCTTTGTCTTTAGTAGGTTCTGGTTTATCTGTAAGATGTACTGTTAGACCTATAGCAGCTAGTGTGTTCAAAATATGAAGACACCATATTTTGTAATTTTTTCTGTTGAATTTTTCTACATTTGTAAAGAACTTTAGTAGATCAGCTAGGTCAAGGTTACTATTGAGAGAGGTTATACTTAGAGGGAATCACACAGTATAGGGGTTTAGTGAACTCTACTCTTGTTTGTTGTAGGTGTCACTTGTTGTGAGTATTATTGTCTGTTAATTCAGTAGGTATATATAATATGTAGCTATGTCTTAAGTATGTCTGTTACTAATATGTGTCATTCTATGTTAACACTCCCCTTCAAACATATATTAGTTTAATAATATGTTTGTTTTGCAATTATTTGTTTATTTGATTTGTAGTTATTTTATTTTTATTTTTAGGAGTAGTTATAGTACTACTACTACTCCCCTTCAAACATTTATAAGTTGGCCAGACCTATAAGATGTTTGATTTACAGATTGTTTCAATAGTTTTATTAATATTATATCTGTATTATACATTGTGTCCATATTATATTCGTTTGTGTATCACATTTAATAATGTCATTTGTATAATATAAATGCATTGTTTGTATTGTATATTTTAGTCTACTGTGTGTTAACTTTGTGTGTTGTTAGATATCTATTAAGTTTTCATTCACTGTCATATTATTAGTTCTGTACTTCATTCATTATTATATTATTAAGTCATTGTTTGTTGTCATGTAGACTGTTCAATGTGATTGAAATTGTTTGGAGTTAATTCAAAGTTTATACATAGTTTACTGTTGAATGACAGTATTGTTTTTACAATAAATTATTTGAAATTATTATTAATATCATATGTACTTCAGAGACCTATAGAATCTCATGAGTACTGTGTAAGATTGTAATACATGTGTTTTATTTTTTAAGTTTGTTTGAGTATTACTAGTAATTTTCTTTTACTTTACTATAAAACTAATGAATCACACTAGTAAAATGTATATTCAGTGTTGCAATAATATCCTTCTTTAATCATCATTGTCTGTGTTTGTGTACATTTGTATATACATTAAACATTCAGTAATAGCTGATTTGTGTCTTCAGATTGAAGCTTCACATTGATCATATGTTGTAATATTAATAATATTATTTGTTTTTGCTAGATTGCTTCATTCCAAGATTAATAAGGTTTTATACTAACATATATTTGTTGCATAAATATTATATCTGGCTACAAGCAGTTTGCTATGTGTCTAGGTATATCATATATGTATTATATTATGAATGTATTGTCTGTATCACTTTGTGTTATTGTTTATATTTATGTATCAATTTATTAATATTGTGTTCCATAATGAATTGTTTCTAACACATCCTGAGTAACTATACAATCTGTTGTGTTATTTCTTCAATAGCCAACATAATTATCCATTGTAAATCATTACTAACATATGTTTTGAATTGTTACAATTGTAATGTTATGAATTTTTATGAGTATTATGGCTATTGTTCTTTGCTTTTTGTTTTGCAAAGAATAGTGTATTGTAACACAATCCACATATAAATGATATATCAGATTATGTTTAGTATAATTGTCTCCTAGCATACTTTAGTTAATCTAGTACTATACACAATTGTAGTATTTGTTCAATGTTTTATTTGTTAATTGGTTTGTTAGGTAAAACGTTTTATATATTAGTTTTATTTATTTTATTTGAATCATTGTATAGATATACTTATTAGTATGTATGTAATGTATTTCATAGTATTATAATGCTATTCACACTTGTATTGATTATACAGTGAGGGCAAATTAATTGTTTGTACAAGAATCAATTTAATAGTTTTATTTAATTATATGTATGTGCTCCATACTTGTTTATATAGTTATTATCTGTGTACTGTTTGGTTGTAGTTACAAATAATATCACAATTATATTTGTATTATTGTATGGATATATTATTTATTGTTTTATGTATGTTCTAAAGTATTATTTTCATTATTCATCACTTTTATCCATAAGCTATAGTCTAGATTAATGAATTATTTCATTATATGATGTGATATTTGTTTGTATTTTATTTATTTTCATATTAAACTTTGTACAGTTAATTGGATTATTCTATTAATATTATTCACTAAGTATGAGTATTTGTTTCATAGTGGAATTATTGTTTATTTAATGTTGAAGTTCAATTGTACATTATATTGAGTTCCATTATTTGTTCCAATCAACATTCTTTTGCATTGTACTGAATGATTTACCTTTGTGATCTGTTATGTCTGTCTGTAACTTCTATTACTTATTGTTTTTAGGATCAGTAATAAGATTAATGTTTCTGCATCATGAATATTCATTTGTTCATATGTAGTTTTGTATTGTGAATGTTTGTATATTTGCTACAAAGAATGCTTTAGGAATATATACCATTTCTAGGCTTTATTATTATTAATTTATTAATTATCCATTTGAATAGCTTTTATAAGTATTGAAAATGTTATATAATGTATAATTTTTATATTCTTTAATAAGGTATTTTGTGTTTGACAGATTCATCAGGTTCATGTTTTACATTTGACAGATTAGTCAGATTCATTGTAGATTTCACTTAGTGACATAGTCAATATGTCTACATTAAGAACTTAATGTTAATTGTTAGTGTGTATATTGTTCAATCACTCCTCTTCAATTCTAGAAGGTTTTTCTTTGAGTAATTGACAAGTAGTGTAAGTACAAAAGTACATTGTTGATTTCCTTTTGTGTATTTGTAATCCAACAAGTAGTGTTAGTACTTTGTTATTTTACTTTTGTGTGTTCATCAGTATGTGTTATAATATAACAGTATACTTTAAGTTAACTTGTGATGTTTAACATACATCATTTTGTTTAAACATTATGCTATAATGTTGTGCTGTTTGTTTTATAAATTTTAATACAATGTTTGTTATATATCTGTAACATTTATATTAATTGTAAATGGACAGAGTGTCTGTTATTATTCTCTAGCATAATTGTAGGCATTCTACTGCATTTACAGTCAGACCTACTAAGAAATCTGTTTGTTTTTCTTTATATATTATACTGTTCAAGATAATGCCTTAAATGTTTTATTAATTTATTTAATCATATTATATTATGATTGTCTTTGTTTGTAATCATTATAATAAGTGTGTCCATTATAGTTTTTCTTTTATTTATTGTACTAGCTGTATTGGCAGTACTTTACTTACATATAAGCTTTGTAGCTTTAATATAAGTTTATTTATACTTTGTTAAAGTATATCTACATTCTGTACAATTAAATATGTTCTGTTACATTGTTTTAGTAATGGTAGAGGTATTATTCTACCATTTACTATTATATTACATTGTTATTATATGTTTACACTATCATAGGTATAAGGTATTGTTATTTGTTTATTAACTATAATCATGTACTTGTTCCTATACTGTAGTTACTGTAATGTGCTTTGTAACTTTATTATTATTATTAATGAATTCATCCATAAATAGTTATACACTTTCATAAGCTGTATTAGTACATAGATATTGGATGTATATCTGCTAACTTCTTTATCTCAGATCTGACATGTCTAACATATCTGAGACATGTCTTACATTAATTGTTTGGCTGTAGTATTGTCATATATGTTATTATTTGATTTATGTTATAACATATGCATGTTTGTTAACAGTGTCAATTGTTTGTACTATTGTAATATTAATAGCAGATGAGTAGTGTTTGCTTTCTCAATCCTTATAACGTTTGTCTGTAGTATTATCAGTTATTTATAAAAACAATGTTTTCTGTAATATTACAGAATATTTTAGTGATTAAATGTTGTAGTAAGTGATACTCATTGTAGTTTCAACATCACCTGCATAGACTACATTATTACTAGGCTAATGATTATAATCACTAAGATGACAATCATATAATGTCTGGGTTGTGTATAGTACAGTAGACTGTGTGTCTACAGCACATTATTTTGTGTTTAGAATGCTCAGACAGGTGTGTCAAGTTCTGTGTCATAGTATACTGTATACATACATGTGATCTGTAGAACTGTATAGAGTATAGACATAGTAGAGTGTAGATAAAGTATAGGCAGGGAGTGTGTAAGGATTTGATTTACTGGTTCGTATTTCATTATCACTACATTGCTGATTGTATCAGATCATCACACAGTAGGACCCACAAGCACATATATTCTCATTGTAGTTAGTTACACTTCCTCCTCATGTATCTACACATGTATACCCCTATAAAAGACAGTATCAACTGCTGGGTAAAGGGGATTCTTTTCCCCTGACCCCTTACTCAAGTACTAGGTTATCCTAGTCAGTAGTTGAGTGAACTAAGAGCAATTAGAATTCTCTTGTGAGGAACAGTGAGTTTCCTTACATATTTTTGACTGTACCCACCTAGCACCAAAACCTCTTGCTGGACACTGAGGAACCAAAGGGTCTGATCAACCCTAGGTCTCCCTCATTGTCTAGTACCCATCAGGAATTTTTAGTGAGTAAAGTTACAATTTTCGAGTAGAAACAGAGACTACTTACTAGATTGGCCCCTAGTAGGTTCACAATGCTTTGGAACACTGCAGAATGCTTCTGGAACACATTAACACATATTGATATGGACTAGCACTGGATACACTAGAGGTTTGTATTGATTGGATGGGTCAAGGACTAGGCATCTGTGAAGGCAAAAAGGAACAAACAGGTGTGTATTAAGTTTACAGGTAATGGACAACAAGATTATCTATTGGATATTGATTACAATGTGGCTGCCAAGCCTTGACTGACAATTCCTGGAGAGTACCCAAGTCTGAATATTGATACTAACATGCTAGGATGTAAGTCCTTGTCCCTTGTAGACTAGAGACAACCTAATGAACCTATACTAGGTGATAAGTCCTTGTCTACACAAGGCTGGAGGCACTCTAATGAACTAGTACATACTAATAATGTAGAACTAAGGCATGTAACTATACCAGCACATATAGTTAGACAAATGTGTACTGTAGAGCAGACACTAGCAAGTATTAACACTACTAGGCTTAAAGAAATAGTAAACAAAGGTACAGAGAGTAGAAACACTCAGACAATTGTTCTTAAGGATTCAGACAGTTGAGTTCAGGATGAACAGGTGATTAGATTTGAGGATTTGTCCAATCAAGTACAGAAGGTTGAGTTTGAGGATTCAACTCACTAAGTACAGGTGATTGAGCTTGAGGATTTGCTCTATCAATTTCAGACTACCAAGTTTGAGGATTCACTTGATAGAGGACAGGCAATTTGGTTTGAGGATTTACCAAGTTGATATAGAGAGCTAACAGTAAGCATTAAGGAATTTGCAAGCCAGTACAAGAGTTACAGAGTACATATAGTCAGTATTAGTAAGAGTATGGATAAGTATCCAGTGAGTATACTTACTTTAGAACAGAAACACATTGACAACAGTAATGTAGAGGGTAATGAGACACCTAAGACCCTTTTAGACAGTGAAGAATGTAGCCAGGACTCAAAGAACAAGAGTAACAAAGGCTAGGAGAGCCAGGCATCAAAACTACAGAGAATTGATAAGGAACAAGATTTCCAGAAGGTAAGTAAGACCTTCAGACACATTACAAGAGCTAGAGTGATTGAGATAGACATAGGACATATCAGCCCATTCCACAGTTTGATAGACATCAAAGATTTGAATAAGAGAATGTACAAGTTTGATAGAATGTATTAGGAAGAGGAGAAAGCAACTCCTTCATCAAACAAGAGCAGACTCAATAGTATAGTAACAGAAAAGTGTGTAACACTTCAGGCAGGCTACAGAACGAAAGCCAGACATGCTATAGTACCTACAGACAATAGAGATCAGAACTATCGATCTAAGAGTGTAGAAGAAACACTCAAGAGTCCAGACAAACTATTACATTTGTAGAAAGCAAAAGGAAAGTGTAAAGCAAAAGGAATATGCAAAGTACAAAGAACAGAATGAAAACCAGAACTGTCAGGCATTCAATACAATTGTGAAATCGATTCAGACTATCCAAGCAAAACGGACATTGTATTGACAGAACAGTACTTTGAGAATAGCAAAAGTGAGTGCAAATTGGAACTACAAGGATCAGTACTTGATCCAGAGGGTGAAAATCAAGTATACACTCACAAAATCAAGTGTTTAACCTTATACATGGTAGATATTGACTACACATTA
>NW_006760406.1:149351-166653 GCF_000271605.1 Fomitiporia mediterranea MF3/22
AAGTTTTTCAGAACATCAGAGTACCCCTTGAAAAAATAAAAGGAACAAACAATCCCATAGCAATACTTTGCAATTGAAAGCAGTCCCAGGCAAGGCATACACTAGTAGTATTAGTGAGAACAATATTGATTCAGAGCACAGTAAACTACACAGTTCAAAGCCACATATTGAGTGTAGTAAGTATAAGAATAGTTCAAGCAGTAGTTCAAGAACGAACAATGGACACAAGCATAGCAAAGCACCGAATAATGTTCAGAAAGGCAGATTTGTATCAGTAAGACCTTCAGAGAGCCTAGCAAAGAATAACTATGCATACAGAGTGATACAGAGCTCTAGAATACAGAGAAAGGGAAATTTTGACCCAGGATCACACCTAGACAGTGATAATTCGGATTCCTCTTCATCCAATGACAACAATCAAAGTAATGCTTTATTCAAACTATCAGACATCGATTTGAGTGATACTAAAGCTACTAAGAAGTGTAAGAAGTGCTTGAGGAAGAAACAGAACAAAGAACTCCTCAAATTGAAGATACAAATGTACAGTGCAGAACCAATAGCTCCTACAGCATACTCAGGTGAACCAGACTTACAGAAGTATACAAAGTTTGTTATTGAAGTCAATCAGTACATGAAACAATCAGGACTTCATCATTTCCCTAAGAGCCAAGTAAGGATAATACCAGGTTTTATTAAGAGAAAAGTAATGAATTTCTATTTACAAAAGATTGTGAACCATGAGTATAGATGGACACTTGCTCAGTTCTTTAGAGGACTTATAGACTTTTGTTTCCCTTCCAACTTTGCTGAAATACTGTGAAAAGAGTTCAACACTTTGAAACAAGGTAATAGGAATGTTCAGGATTATTTGTACAATCTAGAGATGAAAGCTACAAATCTAGGAGACATTTCTCAGCAAGATTTGACTAGACAGGCATGGTATGGATTGAATTCCAAGTACCAGAGGCAATTACAATTAGATTGCTTGAATCCAGACACTGTAGACTATTCAATCTTTAAGGATAGGCTTGAGAGTATTGAAAAAGCAAATGAATCCATAGGAATCAAATGGCACATAGATTCCAGACAACATTTTGATCTGCAAGGATGTAATAATGATTCTCAGAGTGATTATTTGTATACAGACAGTTCTGATAATTCAGGAAACAATCAAGGCACTCTACAGGATAGTGAAAGTAATGATTCAGATCACAGTGACTCTAGTCAGGATACTACACATACAGACAGCACAAATGCCAAAGGAAAGGCCAGGCAATTGTATTATCCATTGAGGAACAATGACCAGCATGAAAGCAAGACAGAAAACAATCACAGGACATATGCTACAGGTTTCAAACATTATTCCCAATCAAAATTGGACAAAATGAGAGTAAAAGGACTATGTTTTATTTGCAAACAAGATGACCACTTAGCCAGGAATTGTCCTACTCACAATACAATCACATTGAACAATGTGCAGGATGATTGTTTATCATCTAGTAATGTCAGTATTGGTTACACTTCTTTAGATAAGTTAGCAAACAATTTGGACAGTAAGAACTACATAGAATTGGAGTCAATTACAGACTATGACACAGATTCTTACATATCTAGCAGTGATATACATGTTTTATCAATTTGGATACTTTGTGAAGGTAATACTGAGGATTCAGTAACAGAACAAGAGAGTTCCATAACAGAACACAAGTTCAGGCATGTGAACAACACATTTGAAAGAGCAAATTCAGTATATTCAAGACCCTATGAGACTACAGGACTAAGGAATAGTACAGTGAACAAGTAGAACTGTATGAAACAGTACTAGATAGCTATATTAAGGCACAGACAACTGTATAAAGCATACAATAACATTTTACACTTGAGAGCAAAGGCATACAGTGTAGAAAGGATTCTACAAGACTACAGATACACATAGCACATGGAAAGGACTAGGAAACACACATACAACTATTGTTCCAAGGAATCTGTAACAATTGCACTACCTGTGCATTTGCACAACATGTGTTGTAGGTGCTTGTGGGTGTTTTCCTTTTTGTTCACTAGACTACCCTGTATCCTACTACACATGTATACACATATATAAAGGGTTTTCGAGCTAAGGGTTAGGGGATTCTTTCTCCTTCTTGGTGCTCGATTACTAGGTTATCCCAGTCAGTAGTTGAGTGTGCTGGTAAAGAGAGAATCTTCACATAAGGCTAGTATACCTATCCTTACACATTTTTGACTGAACCCACCTTTCTATAAACCTGCTGGGCTTTGACGACCGGAACTGAGGGCTTGATCACCCTAATACGTTCCTCACATTGCCTAGTACTCCTTCAAATTCAAAGAAATCAGTGAGTAGTTTGCAAATCTAAATTAGAGATGCATATACTCTTACTATGGCTACTAAGATACTCAGAACACTTGAGGGATGCAAACAGATTGTTCCCCTCAATGCAGAGAGACCCCCTTGTTGAAATTGTAAGAGGCAAGTGTTATTCAGAAGTGCTAAAGAGCAGCTTTCCCCAAATGTGGAGAGATTCAAAACAGTGCACACTACAGATTTCAAATTAACAGAGCATGTAGACAATGGACAACAAGATTATCCATTGAGTACTGAACACAATGTGGCTACTGAGCCTCAGCAGACAATCCTGGAAGGGCCCCCAAGTCTGGAAGTTACTATTAACATGCTAGAGAATAAGTCCTTGTCTGTTACAGGCTGGAGGCAATCTAATGACCCTTTACCAGGTGATAAGTCCTTGTCTACACTAGGCTGGAGGCACCCTGATGAACTATTATATACAAGTAATGTAGAACAAAGGCATGTACCTGTACTAGCACATATTGTTAGACTAATACACACTGTAGAGTAGACACTAGTGAGTACTTACCTTACTAGGCTCACAGAAGTAGATAATAGTGGTACAGAGAGTGTAAATGCTCAGGAAACTGGCATTAAGGATTCTGTCAGTAAGAACAAGGGTATCAGTAAAGGAACAATACTTCCTTACAGTAGGAAACGTTCCAGAAGGCCAGAAAGACATTCAGAAACGTTCCTAGGCTAGAGACACTGAAAGCTATGAGTAGGCTAGCTAGTCCATTCAATCAAGGAATTGATATCAAGGAATTGAACAAGAGAACTCATAAGTACAATAGTATACATTAGGAACATGAAGGAAACATTGATTTAGACACAATTGATCTATCTAAACTAACTGGAGACAAGTTAGCTAAATGGATGTATTAGAAAGTATGTTGTTGACACCCAGAAGCTACTAAGGGAATGCTCAAACGATTAGAAGATGCTCTACTGTTTGAAAGCACACATTCTTAGAAGAAAGATCCAGGTAAACCTGTACCTAGTAATAAGAAAAGTGTAAGAGCAAATAAAGGAAAAGCTCCAGACATTCATAATTATGGTCAGGTAGAACTAGACAGTTCTAGCAAAGCAGATTCTGATGTACAAAGAATGTATTTTTAGGAGATAGAGTACAGACAAAATGCAGAATCAGGACAATAGAATTTTGGAAATAAAGACTATAGCAAGGCTCCCAGAACTCCTCAGGAATTACTGGTTCGTTTTAAGTAAGAAATGTATTGCCCCAAGATAGAAAATCAAGGCAAGGACACATACTATGGATACAACACCCTAGCAGGGCAAGGAGACGCATTACAGAATAAAATACCTGCATATATGCACTATCATACTAATGTTTAAGGATTGACACATACACCTAGTGTGAAACACAATATTAAAATGAACAGACTGAACCTAGATGTGAAACTTACAGTTCCAGATGCCTATGATGACAATGAAGACACATTGTGTACTGAATAATTCTGTTGCACAGGGTTTAATTTTGCTAAGAAAAATGCTACTATCTTGGAATCTTTCTAATCATAACCTTAGCTGACTATTCCTCCAATTCCTAAAGCTGAAGCATCTGTAACAATGTTGATAGGTGGTGCATTCTTACTATAGTCCAATACTATCCTGTGATTATGCCTGAAATCCAATACTAGCTTTACTATTTGATCAAACACTCACTGTTCAGTGAATGTCTATCTGAAAAATACAGTTTCTCCTGCAATTTTTGATAAAATACCTGTAGAAATGTGTAACTGAGGTATATTAGGTACTAAATACACTACTGATCCTAAGAAACCTTGTAACAAATCTTTATTAGTAGGTACTTTCCATTGTTGAATAGAATCAACTTTATGAGGGTCCATTCTAATGCCTTGATCATTCATAATGTGGCCTAGTATCTTCAATTCTTTCTGGAACAATTGTATCTTATGTTCACTAAGGTAGAATTTCTCCTTGCACAATATATCAATGACAGTTCTGAGATGTTGCATATGATCCTCAATTGTGTCTGAATAAATCACTAAGTCATCTAGGTAGATATCCATCCAGTCACCCAAGTAAGGCTGGAAAATGTGGTTCATTAATGCTTGATAGGTGGCACTACTATTACAATCACCTAATTGCATTACTTCACTAACCATTGTTCCATCTGGAGTGTTGAATATTGATCTGTTTACATGCTCAGGGATTATTCTAATCTGTTCATACACGTCTTTGCCATCAATGAGTGATTTATACTTCTTGGAAGCTACTCTCCTCAATACTGATTTAATATCTAGTAAAGGAGATGATAGTTTCTTAGTATTCTTGTTGTGCTCTCTAAGATTAATGACGGTTCTCAATCATATAGGGTCTTCCTTGGTCTTTCTAAGCTTTTGAAGTAGTAGCATAAGCATTGTGTTTGATCCTGTAACTACTTTCCATCTTCCTGATTGAATATAGTCCTTTCTCTTGTTTTGCCATTGCTCTCTCAAAGGATCCAGACAAGTTGCCCTACAGAACTTGTATTTCTTATCCTCATCTATGAGTGGTATACTATGATTAATGGCTCTGAGAGGTGGTAGAGGTGTTTCCAAAGTGTCTTTGAACAAATCCACAGTATATTGCTTGATTTCTTGTCTGCATTTGTCAATTTCTCAATCATAAGTATCAATAACCTTTGATGAAACAACTGTGACTTGTTTTCCTGTTATTGGTAGAGGTATTACACTTTCAATCCATAGTCTAGACTCATTGAAACTGATAGAAATCTTGTGTTGGAAGAGGAACAGTGTTCCTAGTATAATATCATAGTTATCCAAATTCATGATATCAAAGTGCTGTATTGTGTTTATCTCTCTGTATTGTATTCTAGCATCAGTACAATAGTTTACTTTCAATCTAGATCCTTGTACTACTAATTGTATAGGTAAAGGTTTGGCTAATGCAAGTTTCCTGACGCCTATTTGATCTGCAAACTTGGTAGACATGAAATCTGCTAATGATCCTGAATCAATTAATGCTCTTACTAATTCTCCATTGATTTTGATCATAATTATGATAGGACATGGTATTGATCTCTTAAAGTCCTTAGTATAAGCTGTAGTATACTCAATTGTATTAAAATCATTGAAGTTAGCAGTCATAGTGTGGATTTACACAGGTGAATCATACATATATACTCTATTTCCAGATATGGGATGTGAGTCAATATTTTCTATGCTTGCAACTGAATACATTGGCTCAAACAATTCAGGATTAAAGATATCCTCTATCTCTAATAGTTCCTGATGATTGTAAACGTATTTGACTGATTATTGAGCTTGTCTGAGTAGAGAATACTATTCTCTGACATCAAATCCATTCAGAAAAGCAATCTTAACAGGTAATGTGTACTCATTTCCATTCTCCCAATTGTCAGTGATTGTAAACTACATATCTGTACTTCTGAAAACATAGAATCGATTGTGTAGATACTTATTCCAGAGTCTCCTGTTGCATTTCTGGTCAAAACGCATGGAATTCCTTCCATAAGACATCTAGTAATTCCAAAACATACTGTATCATTATATTCACTGTAGAACTTGCCATTTCTGTAGATTGATCTCATTCTCCTCTGATTTCTCTTTCTAAGTTCAGCATTTACAAGGGGAATCTTCAATTCTGAAGTGTCAGAAGAGGTTTGTGGCTTCAAATCCAATCATTCTAGACCAAATACTTGCAAAATAGTATTGTAACCAACTAATGAATTGTAATTCTCATTCTTCTGAGTTGTAGATTCATAACTATTGTCTGGATAATGTATCTGAATAGCCATAGATTGTATTCGCAACGTAGAAGATGATGGATCCATTGTATTGTCTGCTATAAGATCCAAATCCAAGTAATTATCATCTTCCAAAGTATTGGTTAACTTATCTAGAGTAGAATAATTGATATTAACACTCTTAGACAATGTATTTGTATTGGAAACACTGTTCAGCTTTACTGTACTGTGTGTAGGACAATCTTTAGCTAAATGTGTAGTCTGTTTACAGATAAAACATTGTCCTTTAGCTCTCATATTGTCTAGTTCAGCTTGTGAATACCTTTTTATGCCTGTAGAATAAGTCTTCTTACTGTTCTCTTACTTATTCTGCCTGGTATCTTTGTACCTCGGTTTGTAGTCCTTAGATCGGTCTTTCTCTTTAGGACTTACACTGTTAGACTGTATGCACTGCCTGTTACAATTATTATGATTATAATCATAATTCCTGTCCTTTGGTTGATTCTTATTATCATTCCTGTAGTTCCTCTGGTTGTTCTTCTTCCATCTATCTTTTCGATGGTCTTCTTTGTTACTCTGAGGATAAAATCGATCTCTAGTATCTGTATGCCATTTAATTCTAACAGCTTCATTCACTTTTTCAATGTTCTCAAGCCTGTCTTTGAATTCTTCATACAAAACTGTGTCTGGATTCAAACAATCCAACTGTAATTGCCTTTGATACTTAGGATGAAGTCCATCCCATGCTCTCCTGGTTAAATCTCTATCAGAAATATTGCCTAGATTGATTGCTTTCATTTCTAGATCATACAAATATTCCTGTATGACTCTGTGTCCTTGTTTCATTGTATTGAACTCTTTCCTAAGCATTTCTGCAAAGTTAGATGGGAAACAAAAGTCCATTAGACCTTTAAAGAATTGTGATAAGGTCCATTGAGATTCCTTCATACCTATTTTCTGTAGATAGAAGTCTATAGCTTGTCCTTTAATAAAATTAGGTAGTACTCCCACTTGTTCTTTAGGGAAATAATGTAAACCTGATTGCTTCATGTACTGATTGACTTCCATGACAAACTTGGTGTATCTTTGAAGGTTAGGTTCACCTGAATAAACTGTAGGAACAATAGGTTTTGCACTCTGCATCTGTATCTTCAATTTCAGAAGTTCCTTGTTCCATTTCCTCTTAGCAAGCTTTTACACTTCTTAGTACCTTCAGAGTTGCTTGAATCAATGTCTGTAGGTTTGAATAATGTATTGCTATCATTGCCATTGTCAGAACTTGAGTATCTGCTCAAATCTGAAGAATCTGACAAGCTATTGCCTGGATTCAGGTCAGGATCCTGCCTTTTTACAATTTCTACTCTCTGTATCACATGATTCACATAACTCTTTCTTGCAAGGTTGTCTGAGGGTCTCACTAATGTGAATCTATTTGTCTGCAGTGTATTTGAGCTTTGTGGCTCAGCAGTATCTTGCATGGTTCTTTTTCTGTAGCCTTTACTATTCCTATCTGTGCTACACTTGATAGAGGGTACAGAACTGTGGTGGAAATTCTTTTCCTTGCTCTCTTTGCCTTTCACGGTTTCTGATTCAGAATTACTAGCAGGAGTAGAAACTATACTAAGACACAAGAATCTACTACAAGGAATGCATTTCTTTTGGTATACTGATCACAGAGTGTTAGAACACATTCTAAGGCAACCAGTATTAAGTGGAAGACAAGTCAGATAGCTAGAGAAGATATCAGACTTTGATTTTACTGTAAAATACATTCTAGGCACTACAAACATTCTTGCAGACATGTTATCACACATATACTCAGGAGATTTACTAGGAACAACTCAATCTTAGTAAGAATATACTTTACAACTCAACAACAATAATCTATCAAGGATTAATCAAGTCAGGAATAACATTTCACAGCTGTTAGAGATACAGGATACTGCATATATTGAGGCTAGACTAGTAGTAGTAAGGAAAACTTTACCTCAAGGATTGATTACAAGTTGACTGTGTAGCAGAAAGGCTAGATTAATTACCAGACATGCTAGAAACTCACAGACAGACCTATAAACAGAGGGTGGGCCTGCTACAAGGACTAGAAGCTGGTTTACAATACTACAGAACGTAGAGCAAGATCAGGAAACAGATACATACAGTGAGGTATTGGAAACACTGTCTCAGAACACTGAACAATTGGATTTGTATGAAATAAATTCACCTGCAAACGTACCAGACACTGGAAGTAATATGCAAGGATACAGACATTCAGACAATGGTATTAGATTGGAAATTAATGATCAGAATGTCCCAGTACCAAAGAACACTACTGATCAACTCTGGAACTCAATTAAACTGTAGTTACCTGATATAATAGCTCAATCTTTACTGGATTTACAATTCCCGGAATGTCTCAAAGGCAGATATCGTGAGGATAACTTCTTCAATCAGATATTACAAGATCCGAAGCACTTCCAGAATTTTCATGTTGAAAATGGACTCATATTTTGCTAGGAGGGTGAGAGGTACATACTTTGTATACCTAGAATTCTAATACACAACAGAAACACTAGGGAAATTGTAATAGAGCATGCACATTCTATTTTGGCACACCTAGGACTGCAAAAGACACTTTTGTACCTTAGAGAACAAGTTTGGTGGAAGGATATGATCATAGACATTAATTCCTACTGTGATTTGTGTCATACATGCAAGATCAGCAAACCTAACAATCAGAAACCGTTTGGTTTACTACATCTGCTCTCAGTACCTAATAGGCCTTGGGAAGGCATAGGAATAGACTTTGTTGGACCTTTTCCTGAATCAAAGAACTGTTTAGGACCTTTTGATATGATTTGTACAGTTATTTGTCTATTAACTAGTATGGTACACATTATTCCTACTAGGCAAACATACAGAGTAAGAGAAATTGCAGAGATAGTATTTGAAAACGTCTATAAATTGTATAGACTGCCTAATTACATTGTTAGCAATCATGATTCCCTATTCACCAGTACGTTTTAGAGAAGATTACATGAACTTATAGGTATTAAATTGAAGCTATTGAGTGTATATCATTCACAGACTAATGGATCAACTGAGAGAATGAACAGAACAATTACTCAGATGCTCAGACAGTGTATTTCTCCTAAACAAAAGGATTGGATACATAAACTACTTATGATCAAATATGCTATCAATACAGTAAGGTCAGAAACTATAGAATACACACTATTCTTTCTAAATTATGGTCAGATGCTAAGGAACTTGATATGGAACAACTCTAGGAAGGATGAATATCCTAGAGTAAGGACTTACACTCAGAAAGTAAAGGATGCAATACTATAGGCACACAATACAATCCTTCAGACAAGGGTAAAGCAAACTAGACATGCTAATAGATGCAGACAACCCTCTTCCTTTGAATTAAACAATCTAGTGTATGTTTCTACAAAGAACATAAATCTACTAAGACAGTAAGTAAGGAAACTAGTACCAAAATACATAGGACCTTACAAAATAACCTGGAATGTAGGAAACAAGGCATTTGAACTAGATTGTCAGCAACAGTATAGAGGGGACTCAAAGGCTCAGCAAGGGGACCCAGGCTACAACTATCCTACACAACAGAAATACAGAACACAAGCACTAGAATGTAGTCAGAACTTGCAGAACAGGTAGAGAGAGAGAGTAAGACAAGAGTAGAGTATATAGAGTGAGCCTAAGAGTACAGGACTACCTAGAGTAGACAAGATCAAGACTATAGAACCAGTCTGATCTTGTACACCTATATATACTAAACTACACAAGAGTACTCAGAGAGTATAAGCTACTAAGAATAATAAGCTATGAAGAATGAAAGAAAGGAAGGTCAAAGATAAAGGAACAAAGAATGAAGGGGTGGTCAAAGGAATGGAATGATGAAGTAAGGAAGGGTAGTAGTAAGAGTCAGTACACATATAGTCTATAGACAGTACTCTTGAGGGACAGAAGTCCTGAGTTCTAGTATGAAAGGGTGTAGAACCCTTAGAACTAAAAGTATGAGAGTAGAGAACTGTAACATCACCCCCCCTCTAAAACCAATCATCCCAATTGGTAAACATTGGGCTCAGTCAGTAGTTTAGGCATAGGTTGAAACAGTAGAGTTTGGAAATCTGTAAGACAGAGTTGACACAGAGCACCTGGATAAAGTCAATAGAAGTCTTAGATCACCTTAGTAGTATGAGTGAGATTCTCAGTAGGTTCTCAAGTGTGTTCCTCAACTGAGTATCCCTTCTAGTAGATAAGGAACTTGAGGTTTCTGTGTACCAGCTTAGCATCTACTACATACTCTACTTTGTATTCTAGTTCAGAACCAATGAGTTCTGGTAGAGGTAGTAGGGGTCTTTGTTACAAAGGAAAACTAGGATCATAGTACTAAGATAGTAGAACCTTGTTGAACACTGGGTGTATACACTTCTATGTTACTAGAAGTTAGAGTTTGTAGACAGAGGTGCTAACCTTCTTTTTAATAATGAAGGGTTTAAAGCACTTGTTGTCCAACTTCTTTATTAGGTGATCTGTGGTCAGGTTAGTAGCTTCTAGTATAACTTTGTCACTAGGCTAGTAATCCTTGGCCACAGACCTCTTCCAATCATAGTTCTGCTTCATAACCTGTACTACCTTTTCTAAAAGAGCTCATGTGTCCTCCCTGGTCCTGTGTATCCATTCTACAAAGTCTGTTACAGATTCAGAACTACTGTTCTAGTTTAGAACTGTCCCCTAGTACAAATGTCTCCTATGATTGAGAAAGAACAGGGACTGTCCTGTTGTAGAGTATTACTAGTTATTGTACACAAATTCTGCTAGAGCTAACTATTCAGACTAATCCAATTACTGATGATTAATGAACATTCAGAGGTAGAGCTCAATCTTCTGATTGACTCACTCAGTTTGACTGTCAGTCTACAGGTAATATGTAGTAGAAGGGTTCCCTTGAATTCTGAGAAGTACATACAAGTCCTGTATGAATTTCAACTTGAATTACAGTCTACAATTGTGAATAAGCTTCTAGGGGAGTCTGTACAACTAGAAGACATAATCCTGATAGATACACACTATACCTTTGAAAGTGAGTTCTGTTTAGGTCAGAACCATATAGACTTACTTAGAGAATCAGTTAATAATTATACAGATAGTGTTGTAACCCTAAGACTTAGGTAGCTTACTAATCAGGTCTACTGAGACTTCTTCCTAAGAGTGATCTAGAATCTAATACAGATGTAGAGGAGTCTAAACCCTTGTCTGGTAGGCCTTAGTCTGTTAGTACATATTATAACTAGTCACATACTTTAGGATTTCCCTCTGTATTCCTAACTACTAGTAGTTCCAAATAATGAGTTCTTGCATTTTGTGTTAGCCTAAATGTCCTACAGTCAGATTGTTATAATAAGCTTAGACAATGTCCTCCTACAGCTTCTAATTCTTTAGAATGTATAGTCAGCCTTCCTAGTAAACCTGTCCATCCCTATCCTCCTCCTAATTCCTAGCCTACTTCTCTAGCTGCTTTACTACAACCTGGTCCTACATGTGTCTTAGAGCTTACTGTATATAGGTGACAAAGTCAACATTCTTGGATTTGAGTCAGATCTCTTAGATTGTCTCAGACACAAAGTAGGAATTGTCTAGGAGAACAAGATTTTTGTTATCATTCTCCCCCCTTTCATGACCTACTCATCTTGAGAGTAAATCAGCTTTTATTATTTATGTTCCAGGTTTGTAGGTTAGTACAAAGTTATAGTTCTACAGTTCTAACATCTAGTAGGCTTAACAGTAGTTGAGCTTCTGAGGCACTTAGAAGTACTAGAGATTAAGGTGATCACTCTAAATCTTAAACTTCTGTACAGTACTAAGGAGGTATTAATACTACTCCTTTAGAGAATAGACAATTGTAAGGAGTTCCTTATTATAGATAGGGTAGTTCTGTTCTATTACAGAGAGGGATTCTAATCAGAACACTATCAGACACTACTTTCTGTTAATAAACTAGGACAGTACTACTCTATTTGTAAAGTCAGAAGAGTCAGCTTTAACTCAGAACTTGTTTACAACTGTCAGAACTACTAATACAGACTTGCTAGTAATAGCCTACTTTAGGGACTCAAATATGTAAGATTGTGAAGGGGCCAGACAATAGTACTGAAGCCTCAAATGAAGCATTAGTAGTAGTTCACAAACTCAAGGAACACTTGAACCTGTTTCAGGTTTCAAGGTTACAGCCAGTTCCAAACTGTAGTTACCTTTGTCAGATTCATACAGACCTCTCCTCTACTAATCACAAAGCCTAGATAATCTACTGACTCCTGTGTAAAAGAGTACTTTGCTTTTTAGAGAAACAGTTTATTATCTTAGAGCTGTTGTAGAACTGCTCAGATCAGTTAGTAATAGTGCTCAACTGTTTGGGTAAAGATCAGAATGTTGTCTAGATACACACTAACATGCTCTGAGTTAATCAGATCTACAAGGATGTGATTTATAAATAACTAGAATGTTATAGGCAAGTTGGTTAGTCTGAAGAACATTATAGTCAGTTTGTACAATCTGTGATTAGTTTAGAACACAGCCTTCTACTCATCTCTGTCTCAGATCCAAATATTATTGTATCCTTATCAAACATCTAACTTAGTAAAAACCCTAGATGTATGTATCTTATTAATGAGCTCCTGAATCAGAGGGAGTAGGTACTTATTTTTAACAGTACCCTTATTAAGACAACAATAATCCTGAACTAGACAGAGCTTCCTATCTTTCTTTTTAACAAAGAAGAAAGGGGAGGCTATAGAGGACTTTAAGGGTTGAATCCAACTGTTCTAAAGATTTTCCTAAAGGAACTCATTAAGTGCCTCCTACTTGTCTCTGTTGAGTAGGTAGACCTTACAATCCTTAGGTTGGAAACCCTTAGTCAATTCAATTACATAGTTCTAGAGACAGTGTTCAGGAAGCTAGTCAAATTCCTCTTTACTAAAGACTTTAGGGAACTCTTAGACAAAATCTGGCAGGCTGGGTTTACATGTGTTCTAGAGTAGAGTTGTTCTAAGAGGGTTCTGAACTGGTTCTGTCTCAGACATCCTTTAGATTGACTCTGTTCTGCCTTGACTAGAATATGTGTCCACATATCTATCCTAGTCAAAAAAGAACAACTGGTCACCTTTATTAGAACTGTTAGTAACATTAGAAGTGTCTGTATCTACTTGGAACAGTAGTATAAGGTAGTCACATGACTTGGGACACTAATCAAACACAAGTGTCTACTCTAACTAGTTAATAGTAGGGTTGTAAGTCTTGAGCCATTTGAATCTAATAAAGACATCTGTCTTTCTGAGGTTAGTGACTCTAAACTCAATACTTTCCTTATGATCCTGAATAGTCATCTGTAGTTGGACAAACTCAGTGATCCAACTATTCCAGTTCAGAGTTCTGTTTGTATTGTATACTAGGATCAGAAGTAGAACACATTAAGTAGGGAGGTAGTGTTCTCATACAAAGGCCTTATTAATGTATGAACCAGTGTATCTACTATCTACTAGAGCTACTGTTTAGATCTGGAGGGATCCTGAGAAGGGAGCTAAGAGGATAGGGACTTAGAGCTAGTACCTGGAACATCCTCTAATAAACTGCTACTTGTTCTGAAGGGAACATACAGCTTGTACAGTCTTGTTGTCTAAGAGGGTAAGTATATGTACTAACATTTCCTTATTAACCTCTCTCTTTCAACAAGGACAGACCTATGTCCTCAGTTGTGAACTCAGCTAAGACTATCCCTGCTTGATACTACAGACAAACTACTGAGTAGTAAACAGGACTAGGTAGTGTTTTAAACATTCTAAGATCTTAGAATACAGAAGTAGTAGGTCAGATTGTACAGATTTAGACTTGGATAAAGTGTAAAGAGAAGGATCAAAAGAATCAGGAGAAATAAGAGAACTATCTACTTTTGTTTTTGACTTTTTTCTTTCTAATAAATAATTTTGTTGATTTACTTTTTCTACTTTTTCTACTTTTTCTACTTTTTCTACTTTTTCTACTTTTTCTACTTTTCTTACTTTATTTACTTCTAACTCTACAGTGTCTATTGAATCAAAAGTAGCTATTAAAAAATCTGAGTCATAGCCCTTCAGTGTCACATTCACTGTTAGGCCTCTACAAAATCCTAGAGTATGTAGTCAGGGTTTAGGAGTTCTAAGGTGACTTTTAGATTTGTAGAGAAGGCTTCTTACTACAAATCCTGCTCATTACTTGTTATTACTCTAATAACCTGACAGATATACTGTTGCTTCTGTAGACAGTCCTTAATCTAGTGCCCTGACTTTCTACAGGCAAAGTATGCTCCTTACTTTCAGGCTTCTCTAATGTCTATCAGAACAGATTGATTATAGATTACAGGCAGATCAATCTAAGGGCTCAGAACTGTTAGAGCTAGACACATGTGTGAGTGTTCTGTACAGACTTGACACATCCAAGCTATAGCTTAGTTGAAGGAAATGGCACACATCTTCTACTCAGTGTAAGTGACCAGTTCTAGTATTATTTTAAGAATCTTATTAACCAGTTCTGAGTAAAGGGCTTTTTCTAACATTCTAATAAGAACATTATCAAACCTGAGTATGAATTCTGCCTTCTAAGCTAGGATATTGAACTCCTGAAAGAAGGTATTAGTAGAATGTTTGCTCTGTCACAGAGACACAAGCTTGTTCTGCACATTGTACTTCTTATTCAGATTGATAAAGAAAGTACAGAGCTACTCTATGAATTTCAAATACAACTCATTGTTCTGAAGTCAGATCAGGCTTCTGATCTAATAGCCTTCTGTTACAATTCTCTACTCTTGTACCTTTAGTTCTGAGGGTTCTACACCCTTCTGTACTGGAACTCAGGACTTCTGTCCCTCAGGGGCACTGTCTATAGACTATATGTGTACTAACTCTTACTACTACCCTTCCTTACTTTATCATTCTATTCCTTTAACTACCCCTTCATTCTTTGTTCATTCTATAGTCTCTTACTCTTTGTCCATCCCTTCATTCTTTGTACCTTTATCTTTGACCTTCCTTTCTTTCATTCTTTGTAGCTCATCATTCTTAGTAACTCATACTCTCTGAGTACTCTTATGTAGTTTAGTATATATAAGTGTACAAGATCAGACTAGTTCTGTAGTCTTGCTCTTGTCTACTCTAAGTAGTCCTGTACTCTTAGGCTTACTCTATATACTCTACTCTTGTCTTACTCTCTCTCCCTGCCTGTTTTGCAAGTTCCAACTATGTTCTAGTACTTACATTCTGTATTTCTATTGTATAAGATAGTTGTAGCTTAGGTCCCCTCACTAAGCCTTCAGGTCCTCTCTACACTATTACTGACATCAGATTAAGACTACCTATTACCACCCTATAACTCTCCTATGTTTCAAGCATCAGTACTTACTGTTGTGTTAATCTCTTTTCTTTGTCCTAACCCTTTTACATTTTTAAATTTTAAACTTTCTAAACCCTTTTAAACTTTTGCCACCCTTCTTCTATTTATTACCCCTTTTAGTTTAGTGCTAATTCCTTTGTAGTGTAAACATGGACCCTCCTGTACTGACTGCCACCCTTACTGTTCTACTAGATCAGTAGTTACAAGTAGAACTAGCTCAATATGTGTAGACCTTCATTTAAGAGGCCTTTACTAACCACATGCTCTCAGCCCCTTCAGAACCTGTTCTAGTTGTTCCAGAAGTCACAACCTGTTCTAGAAAGAAAGTGCATGTAGTCTACCCTTCAGACTTTAATAAGTAGCACTTTAAGGACTTCTAGTACTAAGTTAAACTATATGTGGCTACTACTTTGACTAATCTATCCTTAGATCTTAATCATATTCTATTTGTCCTCTCCTTCATGAAGGAAGGCAACACAGCCACCTGGGCCCAGAACTGGATCAAAGGCTATTAGATCAGAAGCCTGATCTGACTTTAGAACAATGAGTTGTATTCAGAATTCATAGAGTAGCTCTGTACTTCCTTCATCAATCTGAATAAGAAGTACAATGTGTAGAACAAGCTTACATCTCTGTAACAGGGCAAACATTCTACTAATGCCTTCTTTCAGGAGTTTGATATCCTGGCCTAGAAGGCAGGATTCATACTCAGGTTTAATAATGTCCTTATTAGAATGCTTGAAAAAGCTCTTCACCCAGAACTGGTTAATAAGATCCTTAGAATAACACTAGAACTAGTCACTTACACTGAGTAGAAGACACACACTATTTCCTTCAACCAAGCTGTGGCTCAGATGTGTCAAGTCTGTGTAGAATGCCTACACATGTGTCTGGCTCTAACAGTTCCAAGCCCTCAGATTGATCTGCCTGTAATTTATAATCAATCAGTTCTGATGAACATTAGAGAAGCCTGAAAGTAAGGAGCATACTTTGCCTGTAGAAAGTCAGAGTACCAGATTAAGGACTGTCTGTAGAAGTAACAGTATATCTGTCAGGTTATTAGAGTAATAACAAGTAATGAGTAGGATTTGTAGTAAGAAGCCTTCTCTACAAATCTGGAAGTCACCTTAGAACTCCTAAACCCTGACTATATACTCTAGGATTTTGTAGAGGCCCAATAGTGAATGTGGCACTGAAGGGCTATGACTCAGATTTTTTAATAGCTACTTTTGATTTAATAGACACTGTAGAGTTAGAAGTAAATAAAGTAAGAAAAGTAGAAAAAGTAGAAAAAGTAGAAAAAGTAAATCAACAAAATTATTTATTAGAAAGAAAAAAGTTGAAAACAAAAGTAGATAGTTCTCCTACTTCTTCTGATTCTTTTGATTCTTCTCTTTGTACTTCATCTGAGTCTAAATCTACACAATCCAACCTGCTACTTCTGTATTCTAAAATCTTAGAACATTCAGAATGCTACCCAGCCTTATTCACTACTCAGTAGTTTATCTGTAGTATTAAAACTCCTGTAAAGTGTCTAAGAGAAGAACACAGGTGATTTGTTAAGTTCAAGAGGGAGCTAAACTACAAGTCTTAGGAGACTAGAGTGGTTCTGAATGAGTGTGAGTTCTTCTGGAGCAGTTGTAACCTTGGAAGAGAGATGTGAATAACAGAAAGTGTACTTTATAAAGTACACAACAAACAATCTAATACAGAAACAACAAAGACTAAGACTA
>NW_006760406.1:167098-176301 GCF_000271605.1 Fomitiporia mediterranea MF3/22
GATTCTTCTCTTTGTACTTCATCTGAGTCTAAATCTACACAATCCAACCTGCTACTTCTGTATTCTAAAATCTTAGAACATTCAGAATGCTACCCAGCCTTATTCACTACTCAGTAGTTTATCTGTAGTATTAAAACTCCTGTAAAGTGTCTAAGAGAAGAACACAGGTGATTTGTTAAGTTCAAGAGGGAGCTAAACTACAAGTCTTAGGAGACTAGAGTGGTTCTGAATGAGTGTGAGTTCTTCTGGAGCAGTTGTAACCTTGGAAGAGAGATGTGAATAACAGAAAGTGTACTTTATAAAGTACACAACAAACAATCTAATACAGAAACAACAAAGACTAAGACTATGCCTCATGCTAGAGGACTTTAAGACAAGAGACAAGAGCTAAATCAATGGGTGAACTATCTGAATTCCCCCCCTGTATCTAGTATATGAGTAGCTGTATTTATAGTTTTCTGAGTTCTAGAAAAGCATAGTACTAATAGGGAAATGTTATGACTGAACAAAAGAAAAATAACAAAATATACAAGAACAAATAAGAGAACCTTTTGCTAGAGGTTAGAAGAAAATAGGGTGAAAATGTATGAGGAAAATTTAAGTAGTCTACATTCTAGCCACAGGAAATGTTATGTAAAAGGGAAAAGCAAGATTTACATCAAAAGAAGTAGAAGGTTCTCATACTGTTATCATCTGATTAGTATGGACAAAGTGTAGAGAGTTCCAAGATTTCTAGCAGTCTCCTGAGATCAACACTTTGATCACCCTGATGTCCTATCTGATTAGAAGATTACAGTACTTTGATCTAGGTAATGATAATGTAATGGTTTGCTGAGCCACTCACTGTGATGCAACTTGTGTTCTGAGCCTGTAATAAGTATATAATCTGTACATCCTATAGAGAAAACAATGTGTGTAAGCCAATTCTGAGACTATGCATGCTTACAGTTCTGTTTGTAAATGCTTGCAATGTGGAATAGTTGGGTGTTCTTAGAGTAGGCTTCTATGAGTCATGTAGGTGTTCAGAATTGATTGCTATGATTGTCTGCATGTGATGTACAGTTCTTAGTGTAATACTGATTGTTTCATCTTCTAGCACATCTGCTTGTGACTGTCTACAGTCACATGGTTGATTTTATGATTAGCAGGCTGAATGTAAGTTCTATGTGTGTGTGAACATTGTCACTTATTCTTCCTACTTCCTTCCATCACTCTTGTTATGTCATTACTACTCCCTAGCAAATCTGACAGTAAGTGTTGTACTCTTTTCCACTCTTTTTATACTGATTTTGTGATTTTCCTTAGAAATTGTATACACAACAACATAGTAGCTAGTAAGAGAATGGACATAGATGACAAGCTAGTCAAACATATACTTAGTGAGTACCTCTGTGAAGCACATTGTCTCTAGCTCATATACTGATGTGCTCTACAGGTTCCAACACAGAAAACAAACCAGAGGACAAGGTTGTAAAGGAGGAAACCAACAGATCAACCACAGATCCTGAGTCTGAAGACAAAGAGAGCTCAGACAATAATACTTACAATGATGACAATTTGGAGGGCAAGGAGGTTTTGTCTGTGCTAGTAGAGGGTCAATCTGGCAGTAAGTCTCCTATTTCCTGATTTCTGATCTGTCTACTAACACAGAACATCTTGTAGATTGTAAGGCAACAGTAGAGGAGCTTGTAAAAGTAAAGGAGGATGAAGCTACTACTAGGGTGAAAGTGAAGGCAGAGGCTGAGAAAGTAATACAGGCTAAGGTTAAGGAAGAGGCTCAGGCTAAGGTAAAGAAGGAGAAGGAGAAGGCTACAGCCTTAGTACAGTTGGCAACAAAGTAGAAGGATAGGAAGGAAAAGGAGGGGTCTAAAGGTATGTGTACAAGTATGGCTAACAAATTGTGTATAATAAACTAACTATTTACACAGGTTCTGATACTGTTACAAATGCAGAAAAGTTGAAGGTGGTAGTAGAAAAGGGGAACAAGCTAGGTACAAATTAAATGTATGGCTAACAAATCATACACTACTAATGTTGTCTTTACCTAGTTCCTGAAGAAGTTACAAAACTAGAAAAGAAAAAGCTGGTTACAGAGAAAGAGAAGGTTGGCACAAGAAGGGATTGGAAGGAGAAACAAGTCATAGTCAGTAAGTACAAGTATGGCTAACAAATTGTACTAAGCTAATACAATGTTTCTCCTAGTTTCTCAAGTGGTTACAAAGCCAGAAAAGAAGAAAGAGGACAAGAGTAAGGGAAAAGGTAATGTGGATAAGGGGTAATTGATTTTCTGAGTATACTAACTCTATTTTGTTGTCTAGAGCCAGTACTGGTACTCCTAAGCAAGAAGCACACTATTGTAGAGGTAGAGATTCTGGTCTTTAGCAAGGAAACATGTACAAAAAACCAGAAGGTTGTAGTAGAGTCTTCAAGTAAGGAGGACAAGGATATCCCTCCAGATTAGGTGGAGGGAATGGTCTTCCACACACCTGAGTGTGTAAAGTGTGTAGAGAGGCACAAGGGTCCTCAGGAATCCACTTGCTAGACTGTAATAGATTGGCCATACTATAGTAATCCAAGTAAGTCTGTTTCAATCTTATTTTTGACTGTGTCAATAGTGATTGTTTGTATAGAAAACCAGTGTACAGTATACATATTCTACTACTCTGGATGTAGCCTGAAGGGAATCTGGTGTAAGACTAGGGGGCAAACTGTAGAATTGTACAGTATAACTCAGAACCTGCATTCTGTTATCCCTCTAATCACACATAGTAAAGCTGGAACAGTCTACAACCTCTACTCACAGATAACTAAAGAGCTGAACAACCTAGAGTTGTAGCTGATAACAATAAAGAACAAGTTTGATACAAAGATCATAGCTCTGAGGCAGGGTATCAACTTCTTGACCATGACAGCAGAAGCCTCTGTAGATAGTAGGGTGGAAGAGTTAGAGTAGGAAATAGAACAGGGTAGAAAGTAGTGAAATAAAAAGTCCAGTTATGTTTTTATGAAAAAAAACTGGAAATGTAAGGAATAAACAGAATGGAACAGAAATGGATAGAATAGATAGGAAAATAGATAAAATAGAGAGTTAAGAGGAATAGAATGGATGGATGGATATTTTTATGATTTATGTATAGAACTAGTAGAATAGGATAGGAATAGGTGGAAAAGAATCATAATTTGTATAAAGGTTTATATACTTATAGAATGTTGTATAGGCTTTTTGCAATTTATTGTAAATGAGAAGGAATGTAACAGAAGATCAGAAGTATGTGAATATAAAATGTAACAAAGTATAGGGAACTGTAGTTGAACACAGTATTTACAGATTTACACAACTGTTAGGTGTTACTAGTAGGGAATTGACCCCTATGTTTTAGTTTCCTGTACAAGACTGGGAGGGTATATTGAAAAATTGTACATTCTTGGATCTGGAGTCCATGACTTCTGCACTTGGTTCTACTTCAAGTGTAGCATCCAAAGTACAGTTGTTTAGATCATCTGTATCCTTATAACTAGTCCTGTACAGTTCTACATCTTCCAGCATTAGTTCTGCAGCCTTGATGAGACACAAGATAGGAACTGTTAAATGTGAATGTGGAAAATACAGAATTAAGCAAAATACTGTGATATGTAACTTGGCCACTACTCTGTCCAGTTCTGCTACAACATAAGCATTCCCTTTTGTTCTTTGCACCACTACAAACAGTCCAAGGTATTATAGTTTCATCTTTTGTCCTAAGTTGTTGCTCACTTTCGAATTACAGATTAGCACTAGTACACCTGGGGCAAAGTCATAGTCCTTAATCCAATTACAATTGACTTCTGTGAAATGCTTTGTGTATCTTTTGTAGGCTTTCTGAATACATTCTATCATTTGTGTAAGGTTGTCCAGTCTCTTCTACAATTGTTGTACTTGTATTACTACTAGTTCCTCTGTTGTTAGTAGTGATCCTTCAGGTGGAACCAAATACATTGCCTTGTTCAGGTCAAACAGTAATATTGGCTCTACTCTATAAACAAGGTAATAAGGAGAATATCCTATCACTTTCTGAATTGTAATCTGCTCTGCCCAGAACACAGAATGTGTGTACTTATACTAATGTCTAATATTGTCTCCTGCTATCTTTACAATTGCTTCCTATACATCCAAGTGTTTCTACTTAATAATTCTGTTTGTACAGGAGTTATACACAGAAATCTGAATATGATTAATGTAGTATTGTTCTTACAAATAGTCCAGCACTACAATGTAAGGTGTTCTGTTGTCTGTTATGAGCTTGAGACATACCCTGTATCAGCATAGAAGTTCCTCAAAGATGAACTGTCCTATTGTCCTTCTGTTCTCTATACAAAGCATACAAAACTCCAGATACTCTAATAACAAACAGTGTGTATACACAATATATTAGAATCTTCCTGCTTTCAGCATAACCTTTGTATCTATGTGGATCTTTTGGAAAAGCAGCACAATCTCTGGAATACTCAGTAGAATCAGTATTTGTTACATTTGCCAAGTCTGACATGTATGACAAGTCCTAATGAAGTACTTAACATCTTCTGTAAGAGATAGCTACTAGAACTGATCCAGTAAACAGGCTTGTACTGTAAAGATTCCCTTGTGTCCTAAGTCTTTGTGTGCTATCCTAACCAACTCCTATCTCCTGTCCTTATCTGGCACAATCTGATGCTTTCCTTCAGGACCTTAATACTAAATCTTGTTGTTCTGTATGAAGAACTGTACTGTGTATTGTATAAATGTTGGAAAATCAGCATCTGCAATTCTGCTTGGTTTGTAGAGCAAGCTAAGATACTCTTTCACAGCCTTTAGTCTTGCTTCTTGCCTTTCAGCAGTTGGTGATTGTAGGAATTGTTCTACTGTTGTATCCAAACCCTCAGTCTTGTTACTACAGATACTGTACACAACCCTTATCAGCTCTAGATTGTCACCTTCTACTTTGTCATCCACTCCCTCTACCTCCTTGGTTCCCACAACTCTGTAAGACTCTCCTCCAGGTTCCCACTCCTGTAGTCCTTTGTCTGCTTCATCTTCTACTCTTCTGCATTCTGGATCAGGTTGTTCTAGTCTATCTCAACATATCTAATTCCAGTTCTGTTTCAGAATAATGACTTTCAGGAATAATCTACATTACAGTCTGCCAGAACATGTTGCCTATAGCATGTCCTTGTTTACTTGAAATGATTCATTAATAATGTTGTTGTGTGTCTCCCAGCACATTGTATCTGAAACCCAGGACTGTGTTTCTACACACTCAACTAACAAGGCTTTGTGTTCTATAGACCTGTAAGTCTCTGGCTGATGTCTGTGTTGTGTAGATTCTATTTCCACTACATAAAATCTGTATGACTCATCAATCCAGTCTTCATAGGTTTCATCATCTGGAGGGTCTTTAGGTGCTACTTAGCATTATGATAATCCATCTGTACACTTGAAGTCTGATGTAGGAATGTGACAGAACTCAAAATCAAATAGCAAAATACTAGCTATCTAGCAATTGATTGTAGCATTAGACTGTAGGTCAGGCTTATTAATCATTCCCTTTATGTATGAAGCATCCATTTCCACAATTAATTTCTTAATACTTATGAGATATATGTATAATGTATAAAGTGCACAATAAAGTCCAAACAGCTCTATTTTTGCTTGCAAATATTGCACTTGCATTACATTCCAGTTAATCAATCCAAATCGATTTATTCTCTGTTTGTGATCTGGGTGCTCCTGACTAATATACTATCCTACTCTGATGATAGACAAATCTACTATTAAGACTACTGGATACTCTAACTTGTAGTCAATTAGTGTTAGTACAGGACAATGTAAGACTGCTTCCTTGAGTGTGTCTATAGATTTCTGTGCTTTGTCATTCTAATTGAATATCAAGTTCTTTTGTGTGAGTTGATTAAGTAGTTGTACTAACTTTGTATAATTTTGAATAAAAACACAAAGTACTCCTACTGTTCTGAGAAATCCCCATACTTCCATAACACTCTTGCAAGGCAGCCAATCCCTAACCTTCTGTATTCACAATTCTTCAGCCTCTCTCCCCAAATATGTTAGCTTATGCCTAACAAATATTGCAGATTCATTGTAAAGCATTATCTTCTTCCCAGAAAATGTCCCTCCTACAGCTTTCACTCTCTACAAAATCCAGTTTACATCCATCAGATGCTCATATACAAACTTCTGTATTCCCTCATTCTCAGGAAGCATTTCCTCTGTTCTGTCTGCTTTCTCATATCTTGAACAGGGTCCAATTACCAGAACATTGTCTGTGTATAGATTTGTAACATCCAGAATCTCATTACAAAGAATAAACACTAAGTCATTATGTAGAATCTGTACTGAGTTGGTGCAACCTATTAGTAATACTGTCAAGCAAAACATCCCTAGGAGTATCTAGAACATTGTCAGATCTCTAGACTGCTCATTCAAACTCCTCTGATCAAACACAATATGCAAATTGAGTTACATAAAGCATGCATAACCTCTACAGCTTTCCACAATTAGTTCCATGTTTGGCAGAACAGCTGTATCCTTTATTGTAACTGTGTTTAACCTCTGCAAATCAATAATAAATCACAAGGATACTCTGTCCTTCTTTGTGATGCAAAACCATCACAATCAATACAAGGAATTTGACAGTTCTATCACTCTGTTACACAACTTCTCCTTCAACAACTCAATCACCCTCTTCTCAATTCTGTGTACAATCAGAATACTTCTCTCTACCTATGGTACATGCTCTACAGTCAGAATTCAAATAGGATTGAAATACATAGGGTCTAATGTTCCTCACTCCTCTTCTATCTACACAAACACTTCTGACTGTAGCATTAATAGGTTCTCTACAAGCCTCCATTCTTCCAGCCATAGGAATCCTAATTGTAATTCTCTAATTGCTTACATCTGTTCTTCTGTAAGTCTGCTGGTAGGCACAAAGGGCTATAGTATTGTTAGTAATATAAGTATTCCAGCTAGGGGATTAGGGTACTGTTGTCTGACTATGCAGAACTCCTCTAGAAGCACTCTAGATACAGGGTGCACCTTATTTGCAACTTTCTTATAAGCTCACAAAACTGTGTTAAGTTTGTCATCCAGTGTATTGAGAATTACTAACTTCTGTGACTCTACTGCCTCTATCATCCATGATTCTGTGACTTGTGATCCCTGACTACAATCCTGTCTTACATTTACTCTATTTCCTTTGCCTCTTCCTCTGTATAGAATCATTGCCTTACTATTACTCTTCCACTTGTTTGTTCCTAATCTGCTTGTCATATGTGTATCTCTCTAGAATTGCAGTATTTCCAGTTCCTTAACACTTCTCAAAAATCTGTCTCTGGCTTGTATCACAGTGCCCTTACTCTAGTGGACAGAGACTATCTCCTTGACAGATCATTCAGGTCCCAAAGTGTTATGTGCTGCTCCCTGTTTGCAAAATCTTTGGTTTCAAATTCTGTAGTTGTAAAGAACAGTCTACCTAGTAAGATCCTAAACAGAGCTTTCTACACAACTTGTACTGTAATATCTATGTAAAGCATTCCTATAGAGAGTTGCAACCTTAGAATCTGTCCTATAGTCAATCCCTGACCTGTGTCTACTGTTTTGAGTGTAACAGCCATATCTTGATCCAACAGAATCTTTAATACTTCCTATACATTAGCTTGAACTATGTTCACACTTGAACCCTGGTCTAGCACACAATCTACCTCAATTTTTCTGTCTACTATTACTTTGAGTATACAGAGTAGAAGCAAATGGTTGACTTCTACTAATGTGTTGTGATACTGCTACAGTATACAAATGTTTGATCCTGTAATGGGCAGCTCTCTACTATAGAATGTAGTGTTTCCATCTGTTTGGCACCTCAACATAACTAATTTGCAAGTCTTCTTCTAAAGCTCTAGAGACAATGCAAGCAACTCCTACTGTGTAATACACACTTCCTAGTCCAAGCTACATTCTAAAACTCTTCCAGCTATTTCTGGGTTCTTAATTGGTACAATGTAGCAGTACAGGTACTCCTTTGTTCCAGTTGTGTCTTGCTGCATACTTGCTAGTACTGGTCTAATATCTGCAGGTTTTGCTACTTTATAATCACACCCTTACTTTCCCTTCCCCTTTGCATCCTTTGCTTTTGATTGTTCTACAACCTTCTTGTAGGCTTCTCCTAGCATTACTTTAAGCCTTTCAAGCTCTGTAAGGTTCTCCACCTCCTCCTCTTCTTCTTCATCAACCTCTACCATTGTGACTAGTACTAGAGCTCCTAGACTGTGTACTACAACTGGCACAGCTTGTATGAAACTAACAGAGTGTATTTGTGACAATAGAAAGTGGCTATCAACCTTTTCCTTCAAGGTCTGCCCTATCCTAGAAATGGTGTTTCTGTTAGCCATAATAATTTTATTGTCTAGGCTCTGTATACACTTCCTGTTTGTAATGTATTCTAACACTTTTGAGCAACTGTGTATAAAATGTCCAGATTCTCTACAAAATGCACAACTTCCATTTCCTGATCCTCTGCCTGAACCTCTACTGTATCCTCCTCCTCCTGATCTTAGGCCTTACTTTATTGACTCTACTTGTGATTACAGACTCTGAAGTGCTTCCACAATACTTGTCAAATTAACTTCCTCCTGTTTGACCAGAATCACAGGCTGACTTGCAAGCATATCCAATCTACTAACTGCTGTGAGTGTAGATTCCCTAAGGATCAACCCTGCTATAGCTACAACTTGCATAATATTGTACACAAGTCTGTCCTCATAGTCTGAATACTTGATTTCTAACTTCTGTGTCAGCTTTTCTACAATTACTCTATGAAACACATACAGAAAAATGTAGCAAGATTCCTCCAGTGACAGCTTATTGTTAGTTGTCAAATAGGTTGCTATGAGTGTAAACTCTCAGTAGTACATTCCCAAATCATCCCTATTTGTAATTCCTCTCTCTGCCCATTTCTGTATTATAGTATCCAAGTCACTTCTAGCATATTGTACTCCTGTCTTGAGACTTGGGTAATACACAATTACTCCTGTCTTAAATGTATCCTAAGACGTTTTATCTGTATTTGTTAAGAAAGGGGACAAGAGGTTATGTGAGAGGCTTAGAGGGATCACACAAAGAGGGGGGATAGTGGACTCAGCTTGCTCTCTCACAGCTTGCTTCATTGTCTGTT
>NW_006760406.1:192009-196620 GCF_000271605.1 Fomitiporia mediterranea MF3/22
AATAGAGTATAGAGAGTAAGACTTGTAGACTTGTAGAGTAAGAGGGTAGAGGAGTCCTGCTTTAGTCAAGCTGTAAGTGTAGCCTAGTAGGTTGGTAGTAGAGTACTTCCAAGTACTAGGTATAGATAGCTATGTAGTTTCTCCCTAAGTAAGTATAATATTTCCTTTTTATTTCTTCAGGTTTTCTCCTAGTCTTTTCCTTTATACTTCTTACTCTGGACACTATACTCTTTCCAGATCCCCTCTCTATACAAGCATTCTAAATGACTTGTCTTTAGTTAAGGTTATTAAGTAATACTGTACTAGAGTATGTGTTTAACCTTATAGAGATAAAGACCTTGTCCTCAGGTTTTGTTACCTTTTCCTAACTGACTTGGTACCTACTCCTTCCTGTCCCCTCTCTCTACTAATGGATTGATCACCTATTAGTAATGATTAAAGGTTAATAATGCTAAGCTGGAGTTCTTACTAAGTAGGACAACAAAGGTAGCCTAGTTGATCTGGCCAATCTCTAGACTTGTGACTAATAGGGTTTTGTATATAAACTACTTAGTCCTAAGTCTTGAGTTAAGCTTTTCCAAACTTAGTTACTGTATTTTACAATTCCTAACAAGAACCCTCTTAGAACAACTCTACTCTAGAACACATGTAAACTCAGCCTGCCAGATTTTGTCCAAGAGTTCCCTAAAGTCTTTAGTGAAGAGGAATTCAACCAGCTTCCTAAACACTGTCTCTAGAACTATACAATTGAATTAACTAAGGGTTTCCAACCTAAGGATTACAAGGTCTACCTGCTCAATAGAGACAAGTAGGAGGTGCTTAATGAGTTCCTTTAGGAAAATCTTTGAAACAGCCAGATCCAACCCTTAAAGTCCTCTATAGTCTCCCCTTTCTTCTTTGTCAAAAAGAAAGATAGAAAGCTCTGCCCAGTCCAGGATTATTATTGTCTTAATGAGGGTACTATTAAAAACAAGTACTTGCTCCCTCTGATTCAGGAGCTCATTAATAAGATGTATACATCTAGGGTTTTTACTAAGTTGGACATTCAATAAGGGTACAATAATATTTGGATCTAAGACAGAGATGAGTAGAAGGCTGTGTTCTAAACTAATCACAGATTGTACAAACTGACTATAATGTTCTTCAGACTAACTAACTTGCTCACAACATTCTAGTCATTCATGAATCACATTCTTACAGATCTGATTAACTTGGAGTATGTTAGTGTGTATCTAGACAACATTCTGATCTTCACCCAAACAGTTGAGCACTACTACTGACTGATCTGAGCAGTTCTATAATGACTCTAAGATAATAAACTGTTCCTTTAAGAAGCAAAGTGCTCTTTTGTACAGGAGTCAGTAGATTATCTAGGCTTTGTGATTGGTGGAGGAGAGGTCTGTATGGATCCAGCAAAGGTAACTACAGTTTGGAACTGACCACAACCTTAGAACCTGAAACAGGTCCAAGCATTCCTTAGGTTTGTAAACTATTACTAATACTTCATTCAAGGCTTTAGTACTATTACCTAGCCCCTTCACAATCTTACTAGTAAAGATGTTCCTTAGTAATAGGATGATTAGTAGTAGTCTGCATTTGAGTCCCTCAAGTAGGCTATTACTAGCAAGCCTGTATTAGTAGTTCTAACAGTTGTAGACAAGTTCTACATTGAAGCTAACTCTTCCAACTTTGTGAATAGAGTAGTACTGTCCTAGTTTATTGACAGAAAGTAGTGTCTAATAGTGTTCTGATCAGAATCCCTATCTGTAACAGAACAGAACTACTCTATTTATAACAAGGAACTCCTTACAATTGTCTGTTCTCTAGAGGAGTAGTGTTAATACCTTCTTAGTACTGTACAGAAGTTTAAGATTTAGAGTGATTACTTTAATCTCTAATACTTTCAGGTGCCTCAGAAGCTCAACTGCTACCAAGCCTGCTAGATGTTAGAACTGTAGAACTATGACTTTATACTGACTCACAAACCCAGAACACAAATGACAAAAGCTGATTTACTCTCAAGACAAGCAGGTTATAAAAGGGGGGAGAATAATAACAAAAATCTTGTTCTCCTAGACAATTCCTGTTTTGTGTCTAAGACAATCTAAGAGATCCAACTTGAATCCAAGAATGTTGACTTTGTCACCTACATACAGTAAGCTCTGAGACACACACAGGACCAGGTTATAGTAAAACAGTTAGAGAAGTAGGCTAAGGATTAGGAGGAGGATAAGGATGGACAGGTTTACTAGGAAGGCCAACTGTACATTCTAAAGGATTGGAAGCTGTAGGAGGACATTGTCTGAGCTCATCACAACAATCTGACTGTAGGACATTCAGGCCAACACAAAACACAGGAACTCATTACTCAGAACTACTAGTAGCTAGGAATGTAGAGGGAAATCCTAAAGTATGTGACTGGTTGTAATACATACTAACAGACTAAAGCTTACCAGACAAGGGTTCAGACTCTCCTATATCTGTATTAAATTCTAGATCACTCTTAGGAAGAAGTCTTGGTAGACCTGATCAGTAAGCTACCTGAGTCTTAGGGTTACAACACTATTTGTATGATTGTCAACCAATTCTCTAAGCAAGTCTATACAGTTTCAACCTAAACAGAACTTACTTCTAAAGGCATAGTACACATCTATCAGGATCATGTCTTCTAGTTACACAGACTCTCTTAGAAGCTCATTCACAATTACAGACTGTAATTTAAGTTGAAATTTATGTAGGACTTGTATGTGCTTCTTAGAATTCAAGGGAACCCTTCTACTACATATCACCTACAGACTAACAGTCAAACTGAGTGAGTCAATCAGGAGATTGAGCTCTACCTCCAGATGTTCATCAATCATTAGTAATTGGATTGGTCTGAATAGTTAGCTCTGACAGAATTTATGTATAATAACTAGCAACACTCTACAACAGGACAGTCCCTATTCTTCCTCAATCATAGGAAACATCTGTACTAGGAGACAGTTCTGAACTAGAACAGTAGTTCTGAATCTGTAACAGACTTTGTAGAACAGATGCACAGAACTAGGGAGAATGTACAAGCTCTTTTAGAGAAGGTAGTACAGGTTATAAAGCAGAACTATAATCAGAAGAGGTCTGTAGCCAAGGATTACTAGCCTAGTGACAAGGTTATGCTAGAAGGCACTAATCTGACCTTAGATTGCCTAATGAAGAAGTTGGACAACAAGTGCTTTGGACCCTTTGTTATTGAAAAGAAGATTAGTACCTCTGTCTATAAACTCTAACTTCTAACAATATAGAAGTACATACACTCAGTGTTTAATAAGGTTTTGTTGTCTTAGTACTATGATCCCAGTTTTCCTTTACAACAAAGACCCCCTCTGCCTCTACCAGAACTCATTAGCTCTGAACCAGAATACAAAGTAGAATACATAGTAGATACTAAGCTACTATATAGAAAACTCAAATTCCTGGTTTACTAGAAAGGGTACCCAGTTGAGGAGCACACTTGGGAACCTGCTGAGAACCTTACCCATACTCTTAAGACAATCCAAGATTTCTATCAGCTTCATCCTAGTACTCTGTACAAACTTAGCCTTACAGATTTCTAAGCTCTACTATTCTGACTTATGCCTGAGCTACTAACTAAACCCTATGTTCACTAATCAGGATGATTGGTTTTAGAGGGGGGGTGATGTTACAATTCTCTACTCTTGTACCTTCAGTTTCAAGGGTTCTACACCCTTCTGTACCAGAACTCAGGACTTCTGTCTCTTAGGGGTACTGTCTATAGACTATATGTGTACTAACTCTTACTACTACCCTTCCTTACTTTATTATTCTATTCCTTTGACCACCCCTTCATTCTTTGTTCATTCTATAGTCTCTTACTCTTTGTCCATCTCTTTATTCTTTGTACCTTTATCTTTGACCTTCCTTTCTTTCATTCTTTGTGGCTCATCATTCTTAGTAGCTCATACTCTCTAAGTACTCTTGTGTAGTTTAGTATATATAGGTGTATAAGATCAGACTAGTCCTGTAGTCTTGATCTTGTCTACTCTAAGTAGTCCTATACTCTTAGACTCACTCTATATACTCTACTCTTGTCTCACTCTCTCTCTCTGCCTGTTCTACAAGTTCTGACTACATTCTAGTACTTATGTTCTGTATTTCTATTGTGTAGGATAGTTGTAGCCTGGGTCCCCTTGCTGAGCCTTCAGGTCCCCTCTATACTGTTGCTAACACCTTTAATCCAGTTCTAGACCCAGGTGGCTGTGTTGCCTTCCTTCATGAAGGAAAGGACAAATAGGACACAATCAAGATCTAAGGATAGATCAGTTAAAGTAACAGCTATGTATAGTTCAACTTAGTGCTAGAAGTCCTTAAAGTGCTACTTATTAAAGTCTGAAGGGTAGGCTACATACACTTTCTTTCTAGAACAGGTTGCAACTTCTAGAACAACTAGAACAGGTTCTAAAGGGGCTAGAGGCATATAGTTAGTAAAGGCCTCTTAAATAAAGGTTTATACATATTGAGCTAGGTCTGCTTGTAACTACTAATCTAGTAGGACAGTAGGGGTGGCAGTCAGTACAGAAGGGTTCATATTTACACTACAAAGGAATTGGCACT
>NW_006760406.1:197309-213839 GCF_000271605.1 Fomitiporia mediterranea MF3/22
AATCTGATGCAGCAACAGNGTAGAGGGACCCAAAGGCTCAGTAAGGGACCTAGGCTACAACTATTCTACACAACAGAAATACAGAATGTAAGTACTAGAACATAGTCAGAACTTGTAGAACAGGCAGAGAGAGAGAGTGAGACAAGAGTAGAGTATATAGAGTGAGCCTAAGAGTATAGAACTATCTAGAGTAGACAAGATCAAGACTACAGGACTAGTCTAATCTCATACACCTATATATACTAAACTATACAAGAGTACTCAGGAAGTATGAGCTACTAAGAATGATAAGTGTAAGGATTTGATTTACTGGTTTGTATTTTATTATCACTACATTACTGATTGTATCAGATCATTACACAGTAGGACCCACAAGTGTATATATTCTCATTATAGTTAGTTACACTTCCTCCTCATGTATCTACACATGTATACCCCTATAAAAGACAGTATTGACTGCTGGGTAAAGGGGATTCTTTTCCCCTGACCCCTTGCTTGAGTACTAAGTTATCCCAGTCAGTAGTTGAGTGAACTAAGAGTAATTAGAATTCTCTTGTGAGGAACAGTGAGTTTCCTTACATATTTTTGACTGTACCCACCTAGCACTAAAACCCCTTGCTAGATGCTGAGAAACTAAAGGGTCTGATCAACCCTAGGTCTCCCTTGTTGTCTAGTACCCCTCAGGAATTTTTAGTGAGTAAAGTTACAATTTTCAAGTAGAAACAGAGACTACTTACTAGATTAGCCTCTAGTAGGTTCACAATGCTTTGGAATGCTGCAGAATGCTTCTGGAACACATTAGTACATATTGATATGGACCAGTGCTAGATATGCTAGAGGTTTGCATTGATTGGATGGGTCAAGGACCAGGCATCTGTGACAGCAAAAAGGAACAAACAGGTGTGTATTGAGTTTACAGGCAATAGACAACAAGATTATCCATTGGATATTGATTACAATGTGGCTGCCAAGCCTTGACTGACAATTCCCAGAGGGTACCCAAGTCTGGATATTAATACTAACATGCTAGGATGTAAGTCCTTGTCCCTTGTGGGCTGGAGGCAACCCAATGAACCTATACTAGGTGATAAGTCCTTGTCTACACAAGGCTGGAGGCACTCTGATGAACTAGTACATACTAATAATGTAGAATTAAGGCATGTAACTGTACTAGCACATATAGTTAGACAAACACACACTGTAGAGCAGAAACTAGTGAGTACTCACACTACTAGGCTTGCAGGAATAGTAAATAGTAGTACAAAGAGCAGAAACACTCAGGCAATTAGATTCAAGGATTTGTCCAATTGAGTACAGAAGGTTGAGTTTGAGGATTCAACTCACTGAGTACAGGCAATTGAGCTTGAGGATTTGCTTGATTGATTTCAGGCTACCAAGTTTGAGGATTCACTCGATAGAGGACAGGCAATTTGGTTTGAGGATTCACCAAGTTGATATAGAGAGCTAACAGCAAGCATTGAGGAATTTGCAAGCCAGTACAAGAGTTACAGAGTGTATATAGTTAGTATCAGTAAGAGTGTGGATAAGTATCTAGTGAATGCACTTACTTCAGAACAGAAACACATTGACAACAGCAATGTAGAGGGCAATGAGACACCTAAGACCCTTTTAGACAGTGAAGAAAGCAGCCAGGACTCGAAGGACAAGAGTAACAAACAAGGCTAGGAGAGCTAGGCATTGAAACTACAGAGAATTGATGAGGAACAAGATTTCCAGAAGGCAAGTAAGACCTTCAGACACATTGTAAGAACCAGAGCAATTGAGATAGACATTGGACATGTCAGCCCACTCTACAGTTCAATAGACATTGAAGATTTGAATAAGAGAACGTACAAGTTTGATGGAATGTATTAGGAAGAGGAGAAAGCAACTCCTTTATCAAACAAGAGCAGACTTGATAGTATAGTAACAGAAAAGTGTGAAACACTTCAGGCAGGCTACAGAACGAAAGACAGACATGCTACTGTACCTACAGACAATAGAGATCAGAACTATTAATATAAGAGTGTAGAAGAAACGCTCAAGAGTCCAGACAAACAATTACATTTGCAGAAAGTAAAAGGAAAGTACAAAGCAAAAGGAAAACACAAAGCACAAGGAACAGAACAAAAACTGGAACTGTCAGGCATTCAATACGATTGTGAAATCAATTCAGACTATCCAAGCGAAACAGACATTGTATTAACAGAACAGTACTTTGAGGATAGCAAAAGTGAGCACATATTAGAACTACAAGGATCAGTGCTTGATCCAGAGAGTGAAAATCAAGCATACACTCACAAAATCAAGTGTTTAACCTCATACATGGCAGATATCAACTATGCATTACACAGGAGTAATGTACAGGAGTACTACAATGGATATAACACCCTAGCCAGGTCCAGGAATCAGAGAGAAAGTGAAATACCTGGATATATGTAGTCTCAAATAGAAATACCAAGTTTTTTAGGACATCAGAGTATCCCTTACAAAAATAAAAGGAACAAACGATCCTATAGCAATACTTTGCAATTGAAAGAAGTCCCAGGCAAGGTGTACACTAGTAGTATTAGTGAGAACAATATTGATTCAGAGTACAGCAAACTACACAGTTCAAAGCCACATATTAAGCACAGTAGGCATAAGAATAGCTCAAGCAGTAGTTCAAGAACAAACAATGGACACTGGCATAGCAAAGCACTGAATAATGTTCAGAAAGGTATATTTGTATTAGTAAGACCTTCAGAGAGCCTAGCAAAGAATAGCTACACATACAGAGTGATACAGAGCTCTAAGATACAGAGAAAGGGAAATCTCAACCCAGGATCAGACTCAGACAGTGATAATTCAGATTCCTCTTCATCCAATGACTACAATCAAAGTAATGCTTTATTCAAACTGTCAGACATTGATTTGAGTAATACTGAAGCTACTAAGAAGTGTAAGAAACACTTGAGGAAGAAACAGAACACAAGTTCAGGCATGCAAACAATGTATTTGAAAGGGCAAATTCAGTATATTCGAGACCCTATAAGACTACAGCACTTAGGCATTGTACTACAGGCATTCAGTACAGGAATAAACATTGTAGGAAGTCTAAACATTGAGATAGACAATTGTATAGTGTATACAATGACATTTTACACTCAAAAGCACAGGCATACAGTGTAGAAAGGATTCTACAAGACTACAGATATGTATGGTACATGGAAAGGACTAGGAAACACACATACAACCATTGTTTCAAGGAATCTAAGACGCTACAGGCGTAAGACAACACATATATAGACATTTCAGAGACACTACTACTGATTCTTAGAGCCACAAATCAAAACAACACTCTTAAGAAATACAGGCTGTTCACAGACAACAGGAATGTGTACCAGGACATTAGGAAAGGACCTGAGAATGTTAGAAGATCAGAATATAACCAGCCAGATAGTATTATGGTTTACAAGGCAATGCAAAGAGTAAACTGCACAAGCAGGACAATCTATCAAGCATAACTAGACTATAAACTATGACTACTCTTGAATACTGAGAAATATTTCAATCTAAACAATTCACACAGGTATTCTATTAAGTTAGAAGGCTACATCATACATTAGAAGACAGAAATCATCACATTGAGCAAGGAAAAGTGCATATACATTGAGAATACAATGATACCACTTCAGAATAAGCATCAGGCATGGAGATACATCAACAGTAATAGAAAGACACAGACATACACATACACAGTTGATTCTATTCAGTACAGGAAGAGATACAGGATTAGTATTGAGTACTACAAAGGAACTATGTCAGTTGACATCAGAACAGACATTTCCAGCTTTAGGATTGAAGAAACAATCAGTACAGAGCATGATCAAAGGAATTCGCATAGAACAATGTTCTATAAGGTACAATTGGATGTTACACTACGAAACTATTCAGTTCATGACGAAGAATTGTTCAGAAACGTCAGAACCAGCTCAGACTACAAGGATATATTGTACAGAACACAGTTTCAGGAGAACATAAGGTATTACATTGTGAAATACACCTTCAGACAGTCAGGATTCATTAGAATAGACTCAGGACACTCTATCAGACATATTATGAGCATTACAGGCACTCAAACAGATGTGCTAGTATGCATATACTCAGGATACATAGTAAGGATTGTGATATTCAAGCTACAGGATGACAATTACAATCTACAGGATGTAAAACCACTATGATCTATACAACATAATAATAGTAAGACACTATTGAGATTAGGAAACAATCACACTTTGTATGGAACAAAGTACAGAAGTTCAGAGGGTGACTTCAAGCCAGAGAACAGGTTCAGAACCTGGACAATCTGCTCAATCTGCTCAATCCACTCAAACGGATTATCACACTGCTTCAAGGAAAAGTGAAGGCAATACACATACAGCCAACAAATATCAGAGTAATAGTGAATTAGGAATGATCAATCAGACTATTTGAGTATTCAGGAATGATACTTTGACAATACAGAAGGAAATAGAGTATCAGGAAGCTCTAGGACATCTATTAAACAATGATACAGTTTAATCTACTCTAGGAATAAGTAGTTACAATCAGTTCAAAGTACAAAAACACACAGAAGACCTCTCCAGACACTCTAGAAAGGTTTCAGGACAGTGCCAGACGTTTTACACTGAAAATGAAGTCATATTTTGATGAGAGGGTGAGAGGCACACACATTGCATTACATACATGCTCTTTGAGCATACAATCATGTTTGAACATACATTTCTCTTACATGAATTGCTACAAAACAATTTTGCAAAGGACTTCACAGGACCAGACAGTATCAGTACTACAGGAAACAGGACACATGATAGGTACACAAGGAAAGAATACATTAGAACAAGGACAAGGACACAGAAAGACAGGAAGTCAATGCTAGAGTGTATTGATCCACACATGGATTTGCCAAATGAACAAGGAATTGGCAGTATACACTCAGGACTTCAGGCAGTGCTACTGTGCATACAGACAGGACTTTTCATTGAGACATACATGGAACAATACAGTATACAGACAGTTACAGCACTCAGGAAAGTAGAGAACACTACTTAGACACATTATGATAGAACATTGCACTATGAGACAGTGAAAGTATACTTAGATGATTCAGGAATCAAATCAGTCAACTTACAAAGACACAAACGAGTTGAGACACAAGGAAACAGTATGAGAACACAGTAGGACATTCATTGCACACTGAGATACCACACATATAGACACATATCTAGTGATATTAGGCTCATACCTCACAATCTCATTGAATTTGAGGCAATATTTTCATTCAAGGACAGATATTACACTCTACATTACACTCCACAATTAGTATCTAAACATTAGGCTCAACAGGATATCCAGTGTTACATCACAGTTGGTTATTGCAAGTAAAAGAGTACACACTTGGAGATATTCTACCAATACAAGCACAAGGCACTACATTTGCAGGAACTAGTCTATTAGAAAAATCGAGGACATAGCAGAGGAATTTCAGAATACATCTCTGCTACATGTTATTGCATTACTATCCTACAGGAACAAGAATTTGTGCAAGGTCAGCTAGAAGCTGTAATGCCAATCCATTCTATTAAGGAAGAAGGCTATAGCTTTGTCAATCAAGGATTTACCTCCACACTTCCCAAAGATGCAAGAGAAGAGAATATTTGCAATTACTATGCTGCTGGAATTTCCACTTCTGTACATATCAATCTACACTGTGTGTCTTAGAATACTCAAGAGCCAAAATGCCATATCTCCCCAGGAACTCCACCAATTCCCTTCGAAAAGTGTTGTATTGATAGCAACAATGAAGAGGCAACTTTTCTACTAATTGACTATACAGTAATATTGACTATGTTTAATTCTATTAACGTTTTATCTAGTTTCACATGGTTTGGAACCATGCTACCTACTGTCCAGAATGCCACCACTGTCTCAATACTCATTGGATCGACTTTGGATCACTTCAGAGAGGCAGTACTACATTATGACAATGTTTCCCATACGTATGGGCAAGGTATTTTATTATTTACTTGTTACTAACCACTACTTTAAGTAAGTTCACCACCTTTTCTACTGATTTTTAGCATTTAGGACTAAATGCTAGAGGGCGAGTGTAAGGATTTGATTTACTGGTTCGTATTTTATTATCACTACATTGCTGATTGCATCAGATCATTGTACAGTAGGACCCACAAGCACATATATTCTCATTGTAGTTAGTTACACTTCCTCCTCATGTATCTACACGTGTATACCCCTATAAAAAACAGTATCAACTGCTGGGTAAAGGGGATTCTTTTCCCCTGACCCCTCGCTCGAGTACTAGGTTATCCCAGTCAGTAGTTGAGTGAACTAAGGGCGATTAGAATTCTCTTGTGAGGAACAGTGAGTTTCCTTACAATAAGCTACAAAGAATGAAAGAAAGGAAGGTCAAAGATAAAGGAACAAAGAATGAAGGGGTGGTTAAAGGAATGGAATGATGAAGTAAGGAAGGGTAGTAGTAAGAGTCAGCACACATATAGTCTATAGACAGTACTCTTGAGGGACAGAAGTCCTGAGTTCTAGTACAGAAGGGTGTGGAACCCTTGAAACTGAAGGTATGAGAGTAGAGAACTGTAACATAGATCTACTCAGGGAAATGAGGAATCATAACATACACCCTGTATTTCATTCATTACTACTTAGGATACATGTTCTAAACAACAATAGATTATTCCCTGGAAGGAAAGTAGGACAAGTTACTAGATTAAACAATAAGAACAAGGAATGGACAGTAGATTTGATTGAAACTCATACAGGACAAGGGACTACTACTTTGTTCAAAGTACTATGGAAGTCTGGAGATCACACATGACTACCCTATAATAAAATTGCACACCTTAAGACATTAAAGGAATACTTAGACATACTTAGAATTGATTCTATTAATGCACTAACTCTAGGAAAGGGAAAACTCAATACTAATGACCCTCAGGTTAGTATCAGTCTAGTAAAACATAAGGCAACCTTTCAAACACAATGCTACAGTATGGACATACAGGTAGACATATACAAAGGCTTTAAAAACTGTACATATAGTCACTTTACTGTGTATATTATGTTTACTACTCAAGAATCTGTTACTCATACATTTGTATCTGCTTTTCTACAAGGCACAAATATGCCCCATCCTCCTCTACAACTCTTAGTTGGCCCTCAAGCACAACCAATCACTCAGGATTAGGTTACTCACAACTACAGTACAAGTACTAACTATGTTTTCAATTGAGAGGAGCTCAAGGAGGTTGTAGCTTTCTCCAGGGCTATCCACAACAATTCTCTCAACCCTACTATACAACTCCCAGAGTGTTATCTTATTGTATTATGCTTGTATAACTTCCACATTCCTTCTCATACAAGACTAAGCCTACTACTACTGTTCCAAGACTGTGTTTAACATGCTAAGATGATACAAGTGTTCCAGGACTTTGTATACTATAAGAACATGGCTTCAAACCAAGGTAAATGTACATATATTCTGCATTATATTATTATGAGCACATATACCTTACTGTTTTACTTAGGTGCAAAGTGTAGAGCTGAGCAAATCAACAATAGAACCACTATATTCTACTTACACAACTGTAAACATTCTCAGATCGAGTTGTAATTGCCCTCAATGTCCACCAATCTTACTTCAGTACTTAATATGAGTGCTCTTAGCTCATTCAACACTCAAGGCATTACTCTACTACTGAATCTGCTACTTTCTACTCAATCCAACAGCTATTCCAACCAATCCACTGTGAGTTCCACCAGTTCCACTACAGAACATGTCCAAGCTAGATAGGAACACATCCAGTCCACTACAGGACCAATTGAAGACACATCCATGGCTGTAGAGAACATTCTAGTACAGTAGTACTAAACTTTGTAGTAAGTTACTAATGTTTTCTTTTGTTTTTGTATTGTTATTTTGTTTATTCCAGTACTAACTCCCTTAGCATTTAGGACTAAATGCTGGAGGGCAAGTGTAACAATTGTACTACCTGTACATTTGCACAACATGTGTTGTAGGTGCTTGTGAGTGTTTTCCTTTTTGTTCACTAGACTACCCTGTATCCTACTACATGTGTATACACATATATAAAGGGTTTTAGAGCTAAGGGTTAGGGGACTCTTTCTCCTTCTCAGTACTTAATTACTAGGTTATCCTAGTCAGTAGTTGAGTGTACTGGTAAAGAGAGAATCTTTGTGTAAGGCTAGTATACCTATCCTTACAGAATCTAAGACACTATAGGCACAAGGCAACACATACATAGACACTTCAGAGCTACTATTACTGATTCTTAGAGCCACAAATCAAAACAATGCTCTTAAGAAATACAGGCTGTTCACAGACAACAGGAATGTATACCAGGACATTAGGAAAGGACCTGAGAATGTTAGAAGATTGGAACATAACTAGCCAGATAGTATTATGGTTTACAAGGCAATATAAAGAGTAAACTGTACAAGCAGGACAATCTATCAAGCATTACTAGACTATAAACTATGACTACTCTTGGATACTAAGAAATATTTCAATCTAAACAATTCAAACAAGTATTCTATTAAGTTAGAAGGCTACATTATGTATCAAAGGACAGAAATCAGCACATTGAGTAAGGAAGAGTGTATATACATTAAGGATAAGATGATACTGCTTCAGAATAAGTATCAGGCATGGAGATACATTGACAGTAATAGAAAGACACAGACATACACATACACAGTCGATTCTATTCAGTATAGGAAGGTATTTGAAAGTGAAGAACCACTTCAGATAATTTCAGGACTAGGAGAATGTTCAGACATTCAGGTATATTGATTCTACAACATTAGAACAGACATTTCCATCTTCAGGATTGAAGAAACAGTCAGTAATGAGTACAATTGAAGTAATTCACATAGAACATTGTTCTATAAGGTACAATTGGATGTTACACTATGAAACTATTTAGTTCATAACAAAGAATTGTTCAGAAACGTCAGAACCAGCTCAGACTACAAGGATATATTGTACAGAACACAGTTTTAGGAGAACATAAGGTATTACATTGCAAAATACATTTTCAGACAGTCAGGATTCATTAGAATAGACTCAGGATACTTTATTAGATGTATTATAGACATTACAGGCACTCAAATGAATGTGCTAGCATGTATATACTCAGGATACATAGTAAGAATCAAGATATTCAAGCTACAGAATGACAATTACAATCTACAGGATGTAGAACTGTTACAATCTATGTAATATAATGATAGTAAGACACTACTGAGATCAGGAATGGATATTCTTTGTATGGAACAAAGTACAGAAGTTTAGAGGGCAACTTCAAGCCAGAGAACAGGTTCAGAACCTGGACAATCCACTCAATCCACTCAATCTGCTCAAACAGATTATCACACTGCTTCAAGGGAAAGCAAAGGTAATACACATACAGTCAGCAAATATCAGAGTGATAGTGAATTAGGAATGATTGATCAGACTATTCAAGCATTCAGGAATGATATTTCAACACTCTAGAGAGAAATAGAGTATCAGGAAGCTCTAGGACATCTATTGAACAATGATACAGTTTAATCTACTCTAGGAATAAGTAGTTACAATCAGTTTAAAGTATGAAATTATGCAGAAGACCTCTCCAGACACTATAGACATGTTCTAGAACAGTACCAGACGTTTTACACCAAAAATGAAGTCATATTTCAACAAGAGAGTGAGAGGCACACACATTACATTACATACACACTCTTTGAGCATACAACCTACATGTTTGAGTATACAATTTTCTTACTTGGATTGCTACAGAACGATTTTGCAAAGGACTTTGCAGCACCAGACAGTATCAGTACTACAGGAAACAGGACACATAATAGGTACAAGAGGAAAGAATACATTAGTACAAGGACAAGTACACAGAAAGACAGGAAGTCAATGCTAGAATGTATTGATCCACACATGGATTTGCTAAATGAACAGAGAATTGGCAGCATATACTCAGGACTTCAGGCAGTGCTACTACACAGACAGACAGAACATTTCATTAAGACATACATGGAACAATGTAGTATACAGACAGTAACAGTACTCAGGAAAGTAGAGAACACTACTTAGACATTTTGTGATAGAACATTACACTATGAGACATTAAAAGTATACTTGGACAATTCAGGAATCAAATCAATCAACTTACAAAGACATGAACGAGTCAAGACACAAGGAAACAGTATGAGAATACAGTAGGACATTCATTGTGCACTGAGATACTATACATATACTCACATATCTAGTGATATTAGGCTCATACATTATGATCTTATTGAATTCGAGACAATATTTTCATTCAAGGACAAATATTACACTCTAGGTTACACTCTGCAATTAGTATTTTGTAAGGATTTGATTTACTGGTTTGTATTTTATTACTACTACATTGCTGATTGTATCAGATCATTGTACAGTAGGACCCACAAGCACATATATTCTCATTGTAGTTAGTTACATTTCCTCCTCATGTATCTACACGTGTACTACCCTATAAAAGACAGTATTGATTGCTAGGTAAAGGGGATTCTTTTCCCCTGACCCCTTGCTCAAGTACTAGGTTATCCCAGTCAGTAGTCAAGTGAACTAAGGGTGATTAGAATTCTCTTGTGAGGAACAGTGAGTTTCCTTACATATTTTTGACTGTACCCACCTAGCACTGAAACCTCTTGCTAGACACTGAGGAACCAAAGGGTCTGATCAACCCTAGGTCTCCCTTGTTGTCTAGTACCCATCAGGAATTTTTAGTGAGTAAAGTTATGATTTTCAAGTAGAAACAGAGACTACTTACTGGATTGGCCCCTAGTAGGTTCACAATGCTTTGGAACACTGCAGAATGCTTCTGGAACACATTAGCACATATTAATATGGACTAGCACTGGATACACTGGAGGTTTGCATTGATTGGATGGGTTGAGGACCAGGCATCCATGACAGTGAAAAGGAACAAACAGGTGTGCATCAAGTTTACAGACAATGGACAACAAGATTACCTATTGGTTATTGATTACAATGTAGCTGCCAAGCCTTGACTGACGATTCCCAGAGGGTACCCAAGTCTGGATATCAATACTAACATGCTAGGATGTAAGTCCTTGTCCCTTGTAGGCTGGAGACAACCTAATGAACCTATACCAGGTGATAAGTCCTTGTCTACATAAGGCTGGAGGCACCCTGATGAACTAGTACATACTAATAATGTAGAATTAAGGCATGTAACTGTACCAGCACATATAGTTAGACAAACACACACTGTAGAGCAGACACTAGTGAGTACTAAACTTACTAGGCTTGTAGGAATAGTAAATAGTGGTACAGAGAGCAGAAACACTCAGACAATTGGATTCAAGGATTTGTCCAATCAAGTACAGAAGGTTGGGTTTGAGGATTCAACTCACTGAGTACAGGCAATTGAGCTTGAGGATTTGCTTAATCAATTTCAGGCTACTGAGTTTGAGGATTCACTCAATAGAGAACAGGCAATTTGGTTTGAGGATTCACCAAGTTGATATAGAGAGCTAACAGTGAGCATCAAGGAATTTGCAAGCCAGTACAAGAGTTACATAGTGTATATAGTCAGTATCAGTGAGAGTGTGGATAAGTATCCAGTGAGCACACTTACTTCAGAACGGAAACACATTGACAACAGTAATGTAGAGGGCAATGAGACACCTAAGACCCTTTTAGGCAGCAAAGAATACAGCCAGGACTTGAAGAACAAGAGTAACAGACAAGGCTAGGACAGCTAGACATTGGAATTACAGAGATCTGATAAGGAACAAGATTTCCAGAAGACAAGTAAGACCTTCAGACACATTGTAAGAGCCAGAGCAATTGAGATAGACATAGGACATGTCAGCCCATTCCACAGTTCAATAAACATTGAAGATTTGAATAAGAGAATGTACAAGTTTGACAGAATGTATCAGGAAGAGGAGAAAGCAACTCCTTTATCAAACAAGAGCAGACTCAATAGTATAGTAACAGAAAAGTGTGAAACGCTTCAGGCAGGCTACAGAACAAAAGCCAGACATGCTACAGTACCTACAGACAGTAGAGATCAGAACTATCAATCTAAGAGTGTAGAAGAAACACTCAAGAGTCCAGACAAACAATCACATTTGTAGAAAGTGAAAGGAAAGCACAAAGTAAGAGAAATACACAAAGTGCAAGGAACAGAACAAAAACCAGAACTGTCAGGCATTCAATACGATTGTGAAATCAATTCAGACTATCCTAGCGAAACAGACATTGTATTGACAGAACAGTACTTTGAGGATAGCAAAAGTGAATGCAAATTGGAACTACAAGGATCAGTACTTGATTCAGAGAGCAAAAACCAAGCATACACCTACAAAATCAAGTGTTTAACCTCATACATGGTAGATATTGACTACACATTGCACAGGAGCAATGTACAGGAGTACTATAATGGATACAACACCCTAGCCAGGTCTAGGAATAAGAGAGAAAGTGAAATACCTGGATATATACAGTCTCAAATAGAAACATTGAGTTTTTCAGGACATCAGAGTATACCTTGCAAAAATAAAAGGAACAAACAATCCTATAACAATACTTCACAATTGAAAGTAGTCCTAGGCAGGGTATACACTAGTGGTATTAGTGAGAACAATATTGATTCAGAGTACAGTAAACTACACAGTTCAAAGCTACATATTGAGTACAGCAAGTATAAGAATAGCTTGAGTAGTAGTTCAAGAACAAACAATGGACACAAGCATAGTGAAGCACCAAATAATGTTCAGAAAGGCAGATTTGCATCAGTAAGACCTTCAGAGAGCCTAGTAAAGAATAGCTACACATACAGAGCAATACAGAGCTCTAGGATACAGAGAAAGGGAAATTTTGACCCAGGATCAGACCCAGACAGTAATAATTTGGATTCCTCTTTATCCAATAACAATAATCAAAGTAATACTTTATTCAAACTATCAGACATCAATTCGAGTGATACTGAAGCTACTAAGAAGCACAAGAAACGCTTGAGGAAGAAATGGAATAAAGAACTCCTCAAATTAAAGATACAAATGTACAGTACAGAACCAATAGCTCCTACAGTATACTCAGGTGAACCAGACTTGCAGAAGTATACGAAGTTTGTTATTAAAGTCAATCAGTACATGAAACAATCAGGACTTCATCATTTCCCTAAGAGCCAAGTAGGGATAATGCTAGGTTTTATTAAGGGAAAAGTAATGAATTTCTATTTGCAAAAGATTACAAACCATGAGCATAGATGGACACTTGCTCAATTCTTTAGAGGACTTATGGACTTTTGTTTCCCTTCCAACTTTGCTGAAATACTGTGGAAAGAGTTCAATACTTCAAAACAAAGTAATAGGAATGTTCAGGATTATTTGTATGACTTAGAGATGAAAGCAACAAATCTAGGAGACATTTCTCAGCAAGATTTGATCAGACAGGCATGGTATGGATTGAATTCCAAGTACTAGAGGCAATTACAATTAGATTGCTTGAATCCAAACACTGTAGATTACTCAATCTTCAAGGATAGGCTTGAGAGTATTAAGAAAGCAAATGAATCCATAGGAATCAAATGGCATATAGATTCTAGACGTCAATTCCATCTACAAGGACACAGTAATGATTCTTAGAGTGATTATCTGCATACAGACAGTTCTGATAATTCAGGAAACAATCAATTTACTCTACAGGATAGTGAAAGCAATTATTCAGACCACAGTGACTCTAGTCAGGATACTACACATACAAGCAGTGCAAACACTAAAGGAAAGGCCAGGCAATTGTATTATCCATCAAGGAACAATGACCAGCATGAAAGCAAGACAGGAAACCATCAGAGAACATACACTACAGGTTTCAAGCATTATCCCCAATCAAAATTAGACAAAATGAGAGCAAAAGGACTATGTTTTATTTGTGAACAAGATGACCACTTAGCCAGGAATTGTCCTACTTGTAATATGATCAGATTGAACAATGCACAGGATGATAGTTCATCATCTAGTAATGTCAGTATCAGTTACACTACTTTAGATAAGTTAGCAGACAACTTGGACAGTAAGAACTACATAGAATTGGAGTCAATTATGGACTATGACACAGATTCTTACATATCTAGCAGCAATATACATGTTTTATCAATTTGGATACTTTGTGAAGGTACTACTGAGGATTCAGTAACAGAACAAGAGAGTTCTGCAACAGAACACAAGTTCAGGCATACAAACAATGCATTTGAAAGGGCAAATTCAGTATATTTGAGACCCTATAAGACTACAGCACTTAGGCATTGTACTACAGGCATTCAGTACAGGAATAAACATTGTAGGAAGTCTAAACATTGAGACAGACAACTGTATAGTGTATACAATAACATTTTACACTCGAAAGCACAGGCATACAGTGTAGAAAGGATCCTACAAGACTATGGATACGTATGGCACATGGAAAGGACTAGGAAACACACATACAACCATTGTTTCAAGGATTCTAAGACACTACAGGCACAAGACAACACATAAATGGACATTTCAGAGACACTACTACTAATTCTTAGAGCCACAAATCAAAACAATGCTCTTAAGAAATACAGACTGTTCACAGATAATAGGAATGCATACCAGGACATCAGGAAAGGACCTGAGAATGTTAGACAATTGGAATATAACCAGCCAGATAGTATTATAGTTTACAAGGCAATGCAAATAGTAAACTGCACAAGCAGGACAATCTATCAAGCATTACTAGACTATAAAATACAACTACTCTTGGATACTGAGAAATATTTCAATCCAAACGATTCACACAGGTATTCTATTAAGTTAGAAGGCTACATCACACATTGGAAGACAGAAATCAGTACATTGAGCAAGGCAAAGTGCATATACATCAAGGATAAGATGATACTGCTTCAGAATAAGTATCAGGCATGGAAATATATTGACAGTGATAGAAAGACACAGACATACACATACACAGTTGATTCTATTCAGTACAGGGAGAGATACAGGATTAGTATCGAGTACTACAAAGGAACTATGTCAGTTGACATCAGAACAGACATTTCCATCTTCAGGATTGAAGAAACAGTCTGTAATGAGTACGATTGAAGTAATTTGCATAGAACATTGTTCTATAAGGTACAATTGGATGTTACACTACAGAACTATTTAGTTCATGACAAAGAACTGTTGGAAAACGCCAAAACCAGTTTGGAACACAAGGATATATTGTACAGAACACAGTTTCAGAAGAACATAAGGTATTACATCACAAAATACATCTTCAGACAACCAGGATTCATTAGAATAGACTCAGGACACTCTATCAGATGTATTATGAGCATCACAGGCACTCAAACAGATGTGCTAGCATGTATATACTTAGGATACATAGTAAGGATTATAATATTCAAGCTACAGGATGACAATTACAACCTACAGGATGTAGAACTACTATAATCTATGTACTATAAGGATAGTAAGACACTACTGAGATCAGGAATGGATATGCTTCATATGGAACAAAGTACAGAAGTTCAGAGGGCAACTTCAAGCTAGAGAACAGGTTCAGAACCCAGACAATCTACTCAATCCACTCAAACAGATTATCACACTGCTTCAAGGGAAAGCAAAGGCAATACACATACAGCCAGCAAATATTAGAGTGATAGTAAATTAGCAATGATCAATCAGACTATTCAAGCATTCAGGCACAATACTTCAATGCTACAGAAGGAAACAGAGCATCAGGAAGCTCAAGGACACCTATTGAACAATGATACAGTTCAATCTACTCTAGGAATGAGTAGCTACAATTGGTTCAAAGTACAAAAACATGCAGAAAACCTCTCCAGACACTACAAATATGTTCTAGGACAGTACCAGACGTTTTACACTGAAAACAAAGTCATATTTTGATGAGAGGGTGAGAGGCACACACATTGCATTGTATACACACTCTTTGAGCATACAATCAGGTTTGAACATACATTTTTCTTACTTGAATTGCTACAGAACAATTTTGTGAAGGACTTCACAGTACTAGACAGTATCAGTACTACAGGAAACAGGACACATGATAGGTACACAAGGAAAGAATACATTGGTACAAGGACAAGTACACAGAAAGACAGGAAGTCAGTGTTAGAGCACATTAATCCACACATGGATTTGCCAAATGAACAAGGAACTGACAGCATATACTCAGGACTTCAGGCAGTACTACTACACATACAGACAGGACTTTTCATAGAGATATACATAGAACAACACAGTATACAGACAGTTACAGCACTCAGGAAAGTAGAGAACACTACTTGGACACAGTGTGATAGAACATTGCACTATGAGACATTGAAAGTATACTTGGACAATTCAGGAATTGAATCAATCGACTTACAAAGACACAAA